>NW_027526336.1:3561865-3719365 GCF_048455015.1 Haemaphysalis longicornis
AGATTGGAAAAGGGAGGGTTCAGTAATAGCGACGATGTTTGAGGGCAGCGCGTTCCACTCGTTTGTGGATAACAGCAGAGGTGAAAATTGACATTTCTTAGTGCGTGAGTGTATCGGATTGACTTTATGTGCATGATATACGCGATCAGAAACGTAGGGAGCCGGGTGAATGAATGATCGGGAAAACGACAAGTCACTGTGATATAAACTATGGAATAAACAAAGGCGGAACAACTTTCTGCACGTGGCAAGCAATGGAAGGTTCAGAGAATGCTTAAAGGAGCCATGAAGAGAAAACAAAAGTTTGTTTTATTCGAAAGATTAGGTGTTTCATAGTACCCTAAGCGCTTTCCCGGAAGCAAATGATGCTTTATTCACTGAGAAATAAGGCAATTTAAGCCAAAATTTTAAATTTCCCGCTAGAATTGCACATTCCGTGACGTGAACAATGGCGTCATACGAGCCGGTCCATGAAACAGATACTTAGTATGTTGACTCCATATAGCACCCACACGCGGGAGTCAGACAGGAACTGAAACTCGTGCCGAAACCGAGACGGCGGCCATTTTAAAAATACTAGTAAAACCTAGTGCACCCGCAGCCCTAGTCATGGAATCACCCGATCCGGAGAACAAAACTCTCGCCGAGGAGCTAGGGCTTGCATTTAACAACCTCACACCACTTCAACGCTCAATGCTTCTAAGTGCACGAGTGGCAGGAGTTGTGGGATATGCGGTGGACGGGAAAGCGACCATTCCGCGATATCCACAACAGACGAACGCCCAGCCGTCGGCACCGCTGGTCAGCCCCGTCGCGACGGACGAATACAGACTGGTACGTATGTGCCATGTTTTTATTACGGTTAATAATAGTTCAATTTCAGTAGCAGTATCGCTTATGCCAGTTGGCCGGTGTCGTGTATGGAAAGCTGTTCGCGCGAGCTCTCTGCTCCAACCAGAAAGATACGAGCGTCAATGCGCGCTGTGTACGGCATTTTTTCCCCCAAGGTCAGAGCGCTTTGACGGCGATTTGACGAACTCGGCGACGAGCGCCAGCATGTCCCAGGAGTGAGCTAACGTAAGGGTCCCTGCCGTAATCACTTCGTCGGAAATGAAGCGAGCACACTCGTACTTCCTTTAGCTCCCTTTCTCCTCCGTTTGCAAAGTTCACAAAACGTAGCCACTTGCTTCGCCGCGGTTCGTCATTTGGCAGCACATGAAAGGAGATCTCTTCACCGGCGGGGATGTCACACTCCCTCGAAGATTTGCCCGTACTACATGGGCATTTCAAAACGCAGCAACGAAATTTCATTGTAAAGTACTCAAACAAACTGAAGTTTTCAGTGGTTGTAAACTGTAAACGAGTCCGTAACGACAGCAGCAAGCCAACACCATTCGAAACTTATGCGACGACTGGCACTATCTTGTCGCTTCTTGCTGTTCCTTACTCCCCTCGTTTCTATTTTTACCTTTGCTGGTTGGTGATATGACGGCCAACGTCCTGTGAAGGGATTACGATACGAAGCAAGGTCGCGGCTGTGCGTGCTGGAACGGTTCGTTGGCCCCGAACTTCCGAAGAGCCTCGAACCCGAAAATTCGTCTGCGCGACGACGAGATGTCGAGCTCGGCCGGCGAAAGTTTCGTACGCATTGGCGCACACGCTTGCGTGTTCGTTCGGAACTTCAACCGTTTACTCCACCGTTCTTTGTCATAAAAAGAATGTGCAGTATGTTTCACTGGCATATAGCTCGCTATGCAAACTGTAAGCCCTGCCTAACATGCGTTTGCTTTTGCCGGCCTCCGCCAATCGCAGAGCATTCTCGAGTGACATCATAGGTTTTGTTGCGGAAAATGAGCTGGTGGGTTGCATGGTCATTTCCTTTTTTCCTAATTATGTAGCTTATATGAGCGAAGTTTGCGTTATAAGTGGTGTCGTTATGGTTCTAACGAGGCAACCTTTCGAATGAACCAAACTTGTGTTTTCTCTTCATGGCTCCTTTAAGAAATGTTACACTTTGGTGGCGAGAATGACAGGAGGTGATAAACCGAGCTGCTTTATTTTGCTCCGATTCTAGCATATCAGATAATTTTGCCGTATGTGGATGCCAGATGCTTGACGCATACTCTAGTGAAGGCCTCATCAGAGATTGATATGCATGAAGTTTCGTTTCCGAGTTTGCACACGTCAGGCGGCGTTTCAAAAGACCGAGTTTTTTTAATGATTTGCTGGTGATGTATTCGACGTGACTGTTAAAGGTTAAGTCAGAACTAAAGAAAATGCCGAGGTATTTTGTCGACGAAACGGTCTCAATTACGGTGTTGTTGACTATGTATCTGTCGGATGATGAGGGGTTGGCTACGGAAGTAAATCTAATGTGTTTGGTCTTTTCAGCGTTGTTGTGCATCTGCCATAAGTTGCATCACTCTGTTACAGTTAAACCTCGTTATAACGAGACGGGCTATAACAAAATAATGGATATAACGAGCAAATCGTAATTCCCCTTGAAAGTCCCCATAGAAACCAATGTATTTAAAACCTCGTTTTAACGAGGTAAAATTTCCCCGTTACGGGATATAACGAACAAATTTCGTTGAGAAATCAAATTTTGAGCTAATTTTACAACACTGCGCAACACGGATTTGAGACAGTGCGCAACGCAGCAACTGTATTAGCAGTTCAAAACTCTCGCCACGCGCGCGAAGCCCCCACCCTCCTCTCGCTACGCACGGCATGCAGACAATGGAGCCCTTCGATTTACAGTGTCGGACTCACCGCGGGCTCCCCGAGAAGCAGTCCGACGTTCGATTTTCCCACGTATCCCTATGGCTTCGGGGGGACTATCTGCGGTGAACCCGAGAAGAACCCCAATGCACACGGCGCGCGCGGTTGCGTCGCCTTCCTCTCCCCCCCTGTTCATATCGCCGACGTCGCTGCGTAGTTGTGTATGTGTGGATTTTGGCAGTCTTTAGCCTTATCTTTTATCGTACTGCCGGCGTGATTCCAACAACGCGAGTGCGACAGGCGGGAAGCGAAAGCGAAAGACTATCACGCTTGAACAGAAGACGGCTATGATAAAAGCCGTCGCATCGGGTGCGAAGGAAGGTAAGGTGCACTCCGGGGTAAGGTGGCAAGAGACTGACGTGTGGACGAGTACGCTGTCCACCATCGTGAGCAACCGAAAGTCCATCGTCAGCGCTGTTGCACGTGGCTTGAAAAGAAGCACTAAGGACGGCGTTGGAGGCACTAGATGCGGTGGACGTGCTGCGTTGCTACTTCGGCACGCACGAGGGCGGCGAAGATGGCGTGAACGTAGCGGCCGCAGCTGAGGGATCCATCGCTCGCACCAGGAAGGTGCATCAATGTCCAATTACGGACTTCTTCATAGCCAAGTCTGTTTGAAATACGAGTTTTGAACTGCAATAAAGTAGGTTCGTGACTTTTCCTTTTTACCTCCGGAATGTGTTTATTTTACTGACTATCGCCGTGCAGCAAGATGCTATTTCGCCCGCTTTTTGTTTTAGGTAACTACAATGCATAATATTTGCAGTAAATGTCTGCCACGGCTATAACGAAGTATTGGCTATAACGAGCGAATCGCGGTGCCCCTTCAATTTCGTTATAAGGAGGTTTAACTGTAGTTTTAACAAATCTGATTGTAGGATTCTAATGTCATTCGGTTCGGTATTCTCCTTATATATAACGCAATCATCTGCGAATAGGCGTAGGGAAGAAACAATATTAGATCCAATGTCATTAAAGGGGTCCTGAAATACCTTCCGCCGATGCATGGATGTACATGTAACCAAAAAGGTCAATGTATTAGCAATCTCCTCCCACAAGAATTTTGTTAAAGCGATGAGTATTAGCTGAGAAATCGTAAATCAAAAACCGCGCATTATCGTCACGCCGGGTTTCCTCCTCCTTTCGCTGTTGACGGCGCGAGAGCCTTCCCTCCCGTGATGCTGCGCGCTTCAGCGGTGACGTACTTCCGCTATGGCGCTCCGCATACTGCCGTCTGCTACGGGCAAGCTTTGTTGACACCATGAATCCCGCACTCCGCTCAAGGCTGGAAAAGCGAACGAAAAATCTGGCCGCATTTGTGCGGCGGCCTGGCCTTGCCCTTTCGCGGTGTGCGTTGCTGCAGGGCAGCACGTGACTTTTAATCGGCGGCGAACTCGCAGCCACTCGGGGTGGACCGTGCGCTCGGTCCCTTTCATGCACCGCGCACTGTTTATCCAAAAAGCGCCGTATCAGATGTGGCCCCGCTGGTGCCGGGTCTTATTTTGCGGTGGTGGTAATTCCTGCCGGCGGCATGTGAAAAAGTCATTTTAAACCGATACAGAACCCGTGCACAAAACGCTTCAATCATGTGACGAGTTAAGCTTGGGGCGACGCGTGGTGGAGAGCGGCAACGTTGGCAAAACATGCTCCGGCGCCGCTCTGAGCTTTCTAGCGCTGGAGCGAGCGCCATTTCTTTGACAATCTCAAACGTCGGTTGCCTTGGCAACAAGGCACAAACCTCCCCAGAAGTCAGTTACGGTTGCGTGATCCCGGTTCAGCTAGGGGCCCCACCTCGCGACATGTGGGCACTGCAGGCGTACCACTCACTCCCATTGGGAAGTGTGAGATGCGTTTGGCATTACAGGGGGCGATGGTGTGTGTGTTGTGGACGCCTTTGTTTCGCGATGAAATGCGACGTTGTGCTTCTGCGGGTGGATAGTGCTTCCCATGGTCTGGATTATCTTTCTCGAGCGACGTACGACTCAACCTGGCATGGGGTATGTGCAGTGTGCGTGGCTAAAAGCCATCTCGGCTTGCGCGCCAGAGTTAAGTGACTTGCTGTTCGTCCCCGCAAACCGCGCGCGAGGTGAGTGCCGAATTTACGACGGGCAGGAGGAGGCAACCTATCGTCTGTCAATCGCAGTTCAGACTTGCAACGCATGTTGTGACGTTGTGTTCGTTCAAAACGCATCTCTGGATTGTTTTGAAGTGGAATAAAATGTACGCGTCAAACCCGGGCATTCGGCTCAGGGCGTTCTCTGCGATTGCACGAAAGAAGTGCCACGGGGCTTCAACGCTTTCTTTACGGAACGTACTCAGGTAAGAGAATATCCATGTCGTGTTATGGCCATGTTGCATTCAATACGAACGGTTAAGCGTTCGTTTACACTTGTTTCGTTTGTCGTAAAATGTTCAAGCACTCCGACACTCCCCTGGCAGATCAGCCGGCGAGTCGACGCTGAGCAGACGACTCATCTCTTTGTCGGAAGTGCGTGAAAAAGCCGCCCAATAGCAGGGTGTCTAGCTCATGACGAACATCTGGGAATCGATGATGTAGACATGTGAAGATGGCGGCGTCCAAAAACACGAAGGAAAGGGTGAGAAAAAAGCGACAAACTTTGCAACAAAAGTGAGATTTCCGCTGTGCGTAAAAGAGTAATACTTGGCCCAGATGACCTTGACGACCCAATCTAACGATTGCGCTACTTCATTTAGTGTGCTCAAAACGCCTTTCAGGGCCCCTTTAATAATAACGGCCCGAGCCAGGAGCCCTGGGGGACTCCGGACTTTACCATGCACTTTCTGGAAATTATGTGGTTAAGTTTGACTGACTGCGACCGGTTACAGAGGAACTCTTGAATCCATTGGGTTGTTTTCTGATCAAGCTGGAAGTTGAGGACTTTGGTTAGAAATCGGTTATGTTGGACGCAATCAAAAGCCTTTGAAAGGTCGATAAAAATAGCATCTGCAGGAGCAGAGCTACGCATGGATTTGTGCAAGTCTGTGAACAATTCGAATAGTTTGGTGTTGCAAGAGCGTTTTTCCCGAAAACCATGTTGATTTTGGATGAGAATGTTGTTTCTGTTCAAATGAGAAATAATTTTCGCGTAAATAATACATTCTAATAGCTTGCAAGAAATGCAGGTTAGAGAGATTGGACGGTAGTTGTTGGGACATGACTTTTGGCCGGATTTGAATATGGGTTTAACAAAGGCATATTTCCAGTCTTCCGGTACACAGCCCGTGTCAAGCGATTGCTGAAAAATAAGCGACAATAAGTACGCTGACGTGTGGCAGGTTAATTTTAGGAGTTTGGCACTAATGCCGTCGGGCCCCGGGCTAGTCTTACAAGGAAGTCGCTGTATAGCTCGTGCAACACCATTTTCAGTTATTGTAATTGAAGAAAAAAGGTCGTGAATGCTGGGCTGTGACAGTGCATCGAGAGGAAGTTCTTCCGTGAACACCGACGCAAAATGCTCGTTGAAGCATTCAGCGCTTCCCTCTAGCGACCTTGATCACTCAGTAGAGTTGACTCAGAAAGGTTGGCTGCAGGGTTCACCACGTGCCAGAATTTCTGGGGGTCAGTTTTCAAAAGGTTAGGTCTTGGCCTCTTTTATAGAGGCGTCAGCTTGTTTTGAAAGATTTTTATAATTAAGCCAATCTTCCGGAGCATTACTTCTTGCAGCCTTTTTAAAAGCTCGTTTCTTCCTATTTAAGCGTATTTTTACATCGTGTGTGAACCACGGGTCGTTTGTTTTAGTGCTGATTGTTAGTTTCGGGACACAGCGTTCTTCTATTTTTTTTTAGTGTGTCACGGAATTGAAGCCAATTTTCGTTGGCAGTGCGATGTTCAAAACTTGACTCAAATATGGGTATAAAATCATCTAGCATACGGTTAATCTTATCGATGTCAGCACATGTGTAATTCAATAACTGCTTAGTTACCTTTGATTTGTTGGCGCGTGGTAGAGATAGTGAACAGTGGACAACTCTATGGTCGCTAATTTCTTCAAGCACGTGGGTAAAAGCTTTCTGAGAATTGTTAGTGAACAGCAAATCTAAAATGTTATCCCCACGTGTGGGTTCTGTTACTAACTGGGTCATGAGATGGACGTGTGTCAAATGTAGAAAACGCAAGCATTCGTGACGGTGCGAGCTGTTACTGCTGACAGAAGAAGACGACCAATCTATGCCAGGGTAGTTGAAGTGACCGCCCAGAACAAGAACAGAATTTGGATAATGGGTATGTACATACTCAAGTGAATCATTCAACAAGTCGACAAACTCTGGACCGGTATCGGCAACTTGACGAAAATATTGACTGATATCTTTTTTTTCGCAACTATGATGTATGAAAACATTTAAAAAACTGGTGTGATTGGAAAGGCCGTTAAATATTCTGCATTTTGTGTTCCCGTAATTAGTGCCTAACCAATATTTTTAGCAGAAAAAAATGTTTTCTTGGACCCCTAAAAATCGGTCAATTTTTTCCCGCAGTCACGAAAGGGGTAAAGGTACTGAAATAAAAATAAGTCGTGGGTTCCAGCCCCCTTGCTTCCGGTTTTTTAAGGCAAGTGAGCACAAACACTTCCCGGGAAGACGAGGCAGAGGCAGCAGAGAGAGAGCCCTGCTTACCGTCCCTCCTGCGGAGCTTGATGAGCCGCGCAAGGAAGCGCCTCATCTCGGCTGACAGGCCGCTCGTGTCCCGCTTCTCCAGCTCCAGCAGCTTGGCAAAGATGTCCGGCCGCATGCTGCACACCACGCAAGCACACACGCACTCGGCAAGTTGCCACCGGACTTCCAAGAAGCCTGCCAGGAACACGCACTCTGCCAAAGCCTCACTGCAAAGGGCTCACATTTCAGGGTCCACTCAGCTCAACCCCAAGACCGATGACCACATGTACAGTCTTTGTCAAAATTGCCTAGGCCACTCCACAAGTTTCTGGATCACAATGGCCTCAAAGCGGAAGCTTAACATTCGAGCATGACCAAATTGCTTTGAAACAGTAACACAGAAAAGTGCTCTTACCATCTTTCAGACGTAGCACACGAGTTTCACGCAAGGAGTAAGCTTTCATTTTGACTTTTCAGTACATAGCCCATCAACTTTTGGCTTGGCCTAGAGACTTTTTGACAAAGGCTGCACCTGTTCCTTCTGAAAAGATTTTGTCTGAAGCGTTCTGGAAAGGCTGTTCTTTCCACAGGCTTGTTGGTACCAAGGCATCAGCAACCAAAGAGTGCCGTTCCACTGCAATGCTTACATGCTGTCGTGGAAGCAGTGGTCGAGACTGGTAGGGTACCAGCAGCAACACAACCTTTCAAAACATGCACAGCACCCACAGACATTGCTATGTTCTCCCAACTGCTGAAAACAGAGCTCTGTGACTTGCAGTGGCGAGAAACGCCACCAGACTACCACAGTCAAGTGGGCGCCTCCTGTCCACTACGCTCGGCTAAACGACCCGGGAAGCCCCCGACACATGCTGCTGCACGACTGGCAGCCACACAAGAGGACGGCCCATTCATAAGCAAAGCCCATCAAATTTCATGGTGGCCGTACTGACGAACCAGCACTGCCACTGTGCTTTTGTAGCAGCCCCAGGTATTTACTAAAAGCAAAACAGATTGTTGAAGCCATGAGACGTCAGTGTGGTGTGGTTGGCTCATGCCAGTTTTTTGAGCTGCACTTGCACCACAGCCGAAGAATAGAACCGGAGAGGCATGCTTTCCAAAGCTGAACCCGAATACAAACCCCCCTTCCTTTTGGCAGAACAGGACAGCCCGAAAGCCACGTTTCCCCATTCTCCTCGTGCGTTTCTCACGTTGGGGGTTTGTACATGAACACCTCGGCGGCAGAGACAGACGGCAACGAGTCTGAACGCACAAATCTGCCGCCAGCACTGCAGCAGAAGAGCTACCCGCTAAAACAATCACATTTATCGGCAGCCTTCGCATAACTACCCTTGCCGCACTGCAACCCACTCTTAAAGATGTGCTTTGCATATTTAAACACCCCCTTTGGTATGCAGCACACAGTGGATGACTCCTGCAGAGAGCACCGCGACTTTGACGCCAGAGAAGGGAAGCAGGGCTTTTGTTTGGCAGGTGGCTTGAGTGAAAAGTGGTTCACTGCTTTCAACGAGAATTCGAAGCAAAGAACATATTGCCGCACACCACGGCTTCAAGATAACTTTCAAAACAGAACGCAACAGGAACCATTCGCAATGCTTTCTGGGCTGTCCAAGTTGACAAGTGATTGACTGCACCTCACGCGTTGTTCTCAATTAGGAGGAATTCTATAATGCTGCCCAAGCTCTAGGATTCATCATGCAAGGCCATGAGGCAATGTCCGGTCGAGGCATTTTCTTTCAGTCATTGTCCAACTGCAATTCGGGTGCACAGATTTCTAGACACTCGCAAACAACAAAGCGGCACGCCCAAGTGTTCATTTTTACGCGGACGCATTGCCAGAGGAGCCATGCAGATGGCACAGTGGGCATGAGCAGCGGCTCGATGCGCCCAATCCACCAGTCCAGCAACGGCATACTGGGACATGGGGGGCCAGACTCACTCAATCTCCACCTCGAACTCGTTGAGCCTGCTCGACACCTGGGCACTGGCATCGCGGAACTCCCTCCTGGTGGACACGTACATTGGGAGGTCCAGGAAGAGCCGCTCGTTGGCGAACACGCGCTGGGCCTCGGCAATTTCCTGCGTGGCAGCGCACAAGCGCCCACTGGGCATGGCCACACCAGGGGAAAGCTGGCCCCCATCCTTACACACAGGGTGTCCAACTGGAATGTTTTCGGGTTCGGGTTCAGGCCTTTCGGGTGCAGCACCATTCTGCTCTGGTTCGGATCGCTTCAACCAGTTCAAACGGGTTCGGAGGGGAAAAAAAAACAGAAGTTTTTTTGTGTTTAATATTTTTCGTGCCAAATTTTTGTTCCTCTGTCAAGTTGCTGTAAAAACAAATTCTTAATTGCAGAATGTGCACTCAATTAATACATGGAGGACGGTGAGCCGTTCCCCACACTTGTTACAAACCGGTGGGAGTATTCCATTCAAAAGATATGCGTGTGTAGCGTAAGTGTGGCCTATTCGCAGTCTGCAGATGGATACTTCAATGAATCTGTTTTGTTTTTCTGTTGTGCATCTTCCTAGGTTTGGTTTTACTGAGCGGAGCTTGTTGTCTGTGTGTGTGTCCCACATGTGCTGCCAGCATTTACGGATTCCCCTCTGGATTACTGGTTTCAGATCGAGGTGAGGGACCTGCGCTACATCAACACCACTACGGAGGGCCGCCAAAGTGGCGTTCTGGTCAGCAATTTCATTGCCCAGAATGCCACTGTGCTCAGGGATCCAGCAAACAAGTATTTTTAGCTTTGACTTATAGGCAGTTATAAGAGCTTTAAAAAGGCGGTTTAGAATAACGGTTTTTGTGGGTTTAAAGGAATCCAATGCAGTTACTACGCTTAGGGAGTCTGTGTAGATGACTGATTTTTGTATTTTGTTCTGTGTAATGTGTTCCACTGTGATTAGAATACCATAGGCTTCTGCTGTAAAGATGCTACAATTTCTGTTCAATGTCCTTGTGCTAGCAAAGTCCGGGCCATGTGCAGCACAGGACACAGAAGAAGAAGACTTGGAAGCATTTGTGTAAAAAGAGGCGCATGGATATCTGTGTTGCAAACTTAAGAAATGCTGTAAAATCAATTCGCGGGATGCACGATGCTTGTCAATTTGTTTAAAGGATGTCTCACAATGAATAATTGACATGTCCCAAGGTGGGACTATATCGGCGATACAGGTTTTTATGCTATCCTCTAAAGACACCCCTATCTCCTCTGCAAGGCCTTTGACACGCAAGGCTACAGGGGCAGGGATCGACGGGCGCGCTAAATACAAATGGGCGGATGAGATGTCATTCACAATAGAATTGCATGGGTGATTCGTCATAGACATTGTCCTAATAGCATAGAGGAGTGCTGTATAAGCACGCTGGTGCTCTAGGTACCAGTGGTTGCATTCTACATAAAGACTCTGGATTGGACTTGTCCTAAGCTCCAGAGGCAAGGCGAAGGCCCAAATGTAGCACTGGGTCTAACATTTTTAAGGCAGTTTTAGACGCGGACCCGTATGTTACGCTTCCATAGTCTATACGTGACCTAACTAAACTCGCAAAGAGACGTAGAAGGCAGTCTTTATCAGCACCATAAGACTGATATGACAACACTTTTAAAATGTTAATGGTGTTTAGGCATTTTTGTTTGAGTTTCTTTAAGTGCTGTACGTACGTTAGTTTTCCGTCAAGTACAACACCTAAAAACTTATGTTCTTTCTTGACAGCAATCCGTCCTCCGTTCAGTGTGACATCGGGTTCTGGACGAATTCCATGCTGTCTTGTGAATAAAACACATGTACTTTTGTGAGGATTCAATTTAAAACCATTTTCTTCCGTCTATTTTGCAAGCCTGTTCACACCTAACTGTATCTGCCTTTCACATATCGACTGATTGCATGACCTAAAGCTAATTTGGACGTCGTCAACATACATTGAGTAGGAGATTGAAGGTGGCAACGATTTCCCAAGTGAATTCATTTTAATTATAAACAGAGTACAGCTTAATACTCCACCCCGGGGAACCCCATTTTCTTGTATGTATGTTCTTGATACCACTGTCCCTACTCTTACCCTAAATGTCCGCTCCGACAAATAACTTTCAATAGTGTTTAGCATATGTCCACACACACCGAATGCCTTGAGATCAAGCAGTATGCCGTAACGCCAAGTTGTGTCGTATGCTTTTTCTAAGTCAAAGAAAACAGAAGAGACAGTGCTGTTTGTGGATAAAAGCATCTTACATACGACTCAAAGGCAACTAGCTGGTCAGTTGTGCTTCGACCTGATCGGAAACCAGCCTGACAACTGTCCAGGATGCCGTTATATTCAAGAAAATGCATTAGCCTCTTATTTACCATTTTTTCAAAAACCTTTCCTAGGCAACTTGTCAGAGCTATTGGTCGGTAACTGGCAGGTAGTGAGGCATCTTTCCCCTGTTTTAATACGGCAACTACAACTGCTTCTCTCCAAGCTCTTGGAAAGTATCCCGCCGCCCATATTTTGTTGAACAAGTGCAAGAGTTTTCGGGGAGTTTCTGGGTGCAGATGTTGTATCATTGTGTATGATATGCTATCTGCCCCAGGTGCTGAAGCCTTACATGTTCCCAAGGCGACCAAAAGCTCTGTTATGGAAAATTCGGAGTTATGGAAAATTCGGTGTTGTTATGGTGTTGTTATGGAAAATTCGTCAGACCTTCTGTTACCACGAATCGGTTTCTTCTCTATAGATGTTTTGTGTCGTAAGAAAGCATTCGTGTAATGAGCAGAACTCGATACATATGAAAAGTACTTCGCAAGTGTGTTTGCCTGGTCCTCTAGGGTATCGCCTGTACTGTTGACCAAAGGTAGGGTGTGTGTTTTCCGTCCATTAAACCTTTTAATTCTGTTCCATACTTTGCCTGCATCTGTGTATGAATTGATAGAAGTTACGAAAGAGCGTCAGCTATCCCTTTTTGCTTGCTGGCAAATGCGTCTTCCTTGTGCTTTTGCACGTTTGAAGGAAATTAAGTTTTGCCTAGTGGGGTACCTGCGAAGGACACCCCACGCCTTGTTTTGAGCATGCCGTGCAAGCCTACACTCTTCATTCCACCACGGCCTCCTAGTGTTAGGTGTGGCACCAGATGTTTGCGGAATTGAGCCCTCGGCAGCATGAAGAATGTGTGCAGTCACCAGTTCACAGGCTTCGTCAATGCCCAAATAGCTTAAGGACGTGTATGAAAGCTGAGATAATTGTGTAAATTTTAACCAATCAGCACCAGATTCCTCAAACATTTTATGGCAGATGGAACTGTTACGGGCTTTATCAATGCCTTTCAAGATGACAGGGAAGTGGTCGCTCCCATAGGGGTTGTCGTCCACTTCCCATTCAACAGCCGGAAAGAGGACAGAAGAGCCGATTGCCAAATCTATGTGCGAGTATGTATTGTGTGTAGTGTTGTAGTATGTCGGCTCTTTTTTGTTAAAGAGACAAGCTCCGGATGAGAAGAGGAATTTTTCTATCAAGCGGCCCCGGGAATCTGTGCGTTCAGATCCACATAGTGGGTTGTGTGCATTCAGGTCACCTACGAGTAGAAACGGTTTCAGCAGCTCATCTATGAGAGACACAAATTCAGAGCTAGATAAACGATATTCAGGGGGAATGTATAGTTGAAAATAATTGAAAAGTTGAAATCTGTTGAAAATAATTGCCCGGACTGCAACCGCTTCTAGGGCGGTACGCACTTGAAGAGATTGGCAAGGGATAGATTTTTGCGTAACTATAGCTACGCCACCAGAGCAGTGCGTGCAGCTATCTCTGTCTCTCCTAAATACTGAGTATTGGTTCAGGAAATTGGTGTGCTTAGGTTTCAAGTGTGTCTCCTGTAAACATAGGATGGCTGATTGCGTTTTGTGTAGGACTTCATATATATCATCTAGGTTTTTAATAAGGCCCCGGCAGTTCCACTGTGTAATTATTTGTGCTACCATAAATGTTTAGGGAGGAGATTTTACCTGATGTAGATGAGGACTAGGGCTGGATGTATACTATCTCTCAGTTCTGACTTGGGCCTGTGACACGGGTGGCTGGTGGCTTTTTGCCTCGCCCCGCCATGGTGCGCTGTTCTCTTGCCACCTTTGGCACTGGCCGAGACGGTGTTACCTCCATGTCATCATCTGAGTGGTGTGACAGTGACGAGATGGGGTCCTTGCGGGCTCCACCTCGGGATATGTTCGAAGTGGAGGCAGGAGTCCCTGCCGTCCCCGACTGTTTGTTGGACACAGAAGTGATCGTGGGACCGACCACATCTACGTCCATGGCCGCCTGCAGTCTGGCAGCCAGAAGAGGAGGACTGACGGCAGAACCGTCACTCCTCACACTCGCAGCTAACACAACACTTGCGGGCGCCACAGGTGTCGTGTCGGATGGTTGGGCTGCCTTGGGCAGCACCTGGGGGGGCTGGGGCGGCAGCAAGTCTGCTTCGCAGTACTGGGTGGCTGCCTTGACAAGACGCCGCTCAACCCCCCGGCGAGCTGCAGCGGCACACCTTTGCGAAAACATTAAAGGGACACTGAAGTGAATTTGTCAAGCTCCCGTTTTTGCTTGCACTGCGTAGACTGGCTCAAATTAGCACACTTTTCATCGTTTATCCGGTTGACAAATCGGTAATTATTTTACAAAGCGCGAAAGAAGAAAAACTACCATGCGCGGTTTGCGGCGGCCGCACCAACTAAGGCTGTGACGTTGAGAGGAGGGGTGCCGTGATTGGACGATGCCCAAGGTTAGCAATCAAACAAGTTTCGGTTTCGGTTATGTAAAACATAACCAATGGCGTTGTTGGATGGGCATTCTCAATATCTCAGTAATCATCGTACCGCGCTTCTGCCATGTTGTCGGCTGTAAAATGCACAAGATAAGCCTCCCAGGACGGCTTGTAGTCGTAGCATTCACTAGCCGAGACCTACGCAGTGCATGAACGCCCTCCGCATACCCGCAGACGCCCAAATGTCGTGCGCTTTTCCCCCATATTTGGAGCTTGCCTCCCTCATGCCTGTATCGTAAAAAGTGTGTTCGCACCAGGCCAAGGGTTTGTTCATTCTGGCATGTGCCCACTGCCTGCAAGCAGTCGGTGCTTATGGCAACAGCACGCCAACGAGAACTCGCTAGCGCGGCAGTGCCAGCCTGCGCGCGTTTTGTGAACTAGTTCGTGTAGCCATGAACGTTGCGGCCGAAAAAAAAAAGGTGAACTCAATATAGAAAACATCGGCGGCAAACAAAAAAGTTAACTTACAAAAAAAAAAAAGCACGTACCCGCGGGGATTTGAACTCGTGACTTGCAAAACACTTGCGGTGGCATACCTAGCACCTCAGACAACTGAGCCACGGAGCCGGATGCGAAAGCCCCGCTAATATAGGGTGTATATTGTACAACCGGTTTACACTTTTATTTAGTTTTGGCATTTCAAGCAGCTTAGGTGACTATTTGTTGTACTGCGCTCGTGCAGTGAGCGTCGCCCGAGTTTCCACAGTAGCTCACGTCTAGCAATTGCATTTCGTAGACGGAAAAGCGTTCGCAGATGCGTAGTCGTGCTGCTGACCGCTGTGCTTGTTCGCCCAGCGCAAAAAAGTGCTTCCCGCGCCCTAGTTTTACGCTGTACGGTAAAAATATCAGTTGATTTTATTTCCTTCGTACCTATATTGACTTCGCTGACTCTTCTCCCGCCTTCAAGAGGCCTTATGTTTTCCTACTGGCGTACCAGTCAGCCAAGCATCGCATGTGCGCTTGTGCAGCGCTTGTGTGATTGACTTGGAGCTAGATACAGTGTACAAACAAACCAAGTAAAGAAAGGCACATTCTTCCATTCACAAACGTGTCCTGGCTTCGTTTCAACTAAGCGAACGAATTGCGACCAAGCAATTTTTTTTAACCTCCTGGACTGCGACGACCCGCCGGCGGCCGGCGGACGAAACGCTGGGCCGACTGACTCTGTTGGCCGGGGAGCCGTGCAGTAGCGCCGCAGCCAATTGCCAGCTCATCCCCTCCTGACGTCAGACGAAAACGCCACAGAAAATGGGTGAGCGTAAAGAGAGGAGGACAGCATTTTCGAATTAGTTTTTCTACTAAATAAAATCGCGTAAACGCGTCTAGAGTGGTCGAAACATGGCCTGGGGACTCCGGACTACAATTTGCGCTAGTAATCCCGCAATGTTTACACATCACTTCAGTGTCC
This sequence comes from Haemaphysalis longicornis, assembly GCF_048455015.1. Taxonomy (NCBI): domain Eukaryota; kingdom Metazoa; phylum Arthropoda; class Arachnida; order Ixodida; family Ixodidae; genus Haemaphysalis; species Haemaphysalis longicornis. The sequence continues at coordinate 3,577,475 of NW_027526336.1, forward strand.
CTTTAAGTGTTTCTATCGTGCTTCTTGATAGGTGATGTTCTGGGTGACCTTCATGTGATGATTTCTTTCTCGGCTTTGAATTTAGCACATGTATGCAGTATCCGGGAGTATGCAGTGTGGGGTTGTTCACAATTGGCACATTTCAATACGTTAGAAGCACAGTTCTCTGAAGGGTCATGATGTCCTGCACACTTGGCGCATGTCAGATTTCTGTGGCAGGTGGTAGTACTGTGCCCATACCGCTGGCACTTGAAGCAGCGGCGTGAGTTGGGTATGTAAGGTCGCACGTTGCAATGAAGGAAGCCTGCAGTGACAGACTCCGGTAGGACACTTCAGTCAAAAGTTAGGATCACATGTTTCGTTTTTACTTCTTTGCCATTGCGTCTGATCATTATTCTTCTTACCGCAGTAATGCCCTGGTCACGCATGCCCTCGAGGAGGTCAGACTAACTTTCATTGAACAGGTCCATCTCGGAAATGACGCCCTGCGAGCTGGTAAGGCTCCGGTGTGGCGTTACAGGTATTTCAAGGCCAAGTAAGTCGGTCTCGTTCAAGAGACTGTCCTATCAGATTGTTTTTTAGTAGATAGTTCTACAAGCACATCCCCCGATGTCAGCTTCTTTGCCTTGTAGTTCGCGCCAACTACACTCTCAATGAACTTGGCAATTACGAAGACCGACTTGCAGGTAACTGGAGATTCTTTGGTCTTAGATTGTATCACTAAAAAGCGAGGAAAGTTGTCCTGGGTGTTAAATTTCATGTTGGGCAGAGGTTTGAATATTACATCGGTGCGGGCCCTTTTTGGGGCCCGATCATTCGGAAGAGAGGGTTTCGAAAATACCATGCGACATAGTATAAAGCAGGTGACGGGGGTACTGTCTTCTTTGACGTTACCCTGATCGTCAAAGAGGTCCCGGAGCTCCCTGCCTGGTAGACAGGCAGGGAGCCCATCGGCCGGAGCTCGCCCAAGGCTCCGACGGCCACCGTTTACGGCTTCTAACCCTTCACCTTTCAACTTTTAGCCACGGTAGGCAACAGCTACAGTATGGGGGGCTCGGGGTACGCGGTGTCGCCACTCACCGTCACCAAGATTACTCAAGGTGCCCCGTGCGGGGCCTGACACAAGGTGCTTGAGAAAACCGCCGATGACTGGTGGATCTTTGCACTGCATCCCGCAATATTCGCGTGCACCAGAAGTAACACTCGGGTAACTTCCTGCCCGGCCGCGTACCAAGGAACAGCAGCAGCACGCCACGTTGCACTGCATTCTACACCGTTCCCCCCGGGGTGGGAACGACACAACCGCTTCGCGTACTTTTTCTCCTGGGAAAGCTCGATTTGACAGCAGGCAGCGCACTCTACATCCACAAATGCGCATGTGTTTTCTGTTCCGGTGTGACAGGTCAGCGTTTCTGGACATGTAGCACGTAACGCTGCGTAAGAGCACAAAAGTGGCCCGACTGCTCCCCGTGCAGCGGCACGCGTAACTCACCCCGAGCACCGACTCGAACGTAACTTCGTCCCCTTGCAGGGCGCCGACTTTGTCGTAGATCTTCTGGCACTCGGCCACGATCTTCGAGGCGCGGGCGTGCAGGTCCTGCGGCTCGAGGTTGAAGTGCCACGACCGGAGGACGCCCGGGGCGGTGCCGTTCGCGACATCCATGTCGGCCTGCCTGCCGTCGAAGGCCAGCGACGAAGCGGGGCACGGGTGCTTGGCAGACACGAAAAGCGGCGGCGCCAGGGAGTACCGCGCAAGTGACAGCAGGCCCGCGGCACTGACGGCGATGCTCGGCTTGCCCGCGAGTCGGAGTGCAGCGCAGCTCATGCAGCGGCTTGCTGCCACTTGTGGAGCAGGCCTGTCGAAAGCGCGACCGCGCGACTGCACTTCTCACACCGGATGCGGAGATCACGCGAGCTGATGAGCAGGAAGGCTAACCAACAACGCCGCTCGACGTTCCAAGCGTGCCGTGCTCACTGTACCCTGCTGAACTAGAATCGCTAGAATCACAGAGCAGGGAGCTAGAATCAACGTTTTTTTTTTTTCGCAGTGCCTATTCTGTGGACCAGACCATAGGATAATGTTCAGCTTTATTCCGTGGACCAGACCACATGATAATGTTCAGCTCTGTTCTGCGGACCAAAATTGCCAAAATCGTCTTAATATTTGTTTTGAGGTGGTTAGTCTACAAACATTTCCAGGGGGCAGGCCAACTTAGCGTTTTCTGCGTGGTTTGTCCACAGGTTTGTGATCTGGTTTACAAAAAACCTAGGCTATGAACCTAGTAACAGATATTTTTGATGCCAATTTTTAACGTACCGAAACCTTTTTTTTAGCAAGCCTACCCCGAAGTCAACTGAAGTCATGCCAAGCTTGTTCCATAATAAACATTGCGACTATTACAAAGTTCGCGCCGGACCAGTGATGCCAACCCTAGGGATTTATCCCTAGATCTAGGGGTTTTTTGTCTCTTTTAAAGATTTGGCGTCTTTTTGTGAAATCTAGGGATTTTTTAGAGCGTGTTGAAATGAAACGCTATGCAGCTAGTGACTGGTGTTGCTGAGTAACCACGCGTTTTCAACAATAAGTGACTGCAAAGAATGTAATTTTTTGCTAATTTCTATTTTTCATTTCTAACTTTCCTTCGCTATTTCTATTTTTTTTCATTTAAAACAGCATTGGTGTTGTGCAAGCCGAGAGAGGGCGACTGTGGTTCTGTAACGCTAGAGTTCCTGTATATGCTCTATGCTCCCGTAGGGAGCATATACAGGATACTCTATGTAACGCGAGGTTCTCGCAGTAACAACCTCTGAGGTGTGCTGTCGAAGGAACTTGTCCGGACTTGTCGTCGCGAGTAAGAACTTGTCTTCGCAAGTGAAGTGCAACTGTGGAAACTCTGAGGTGTGCTGTACACTCGAAGGAACTCGAAGGCCGGCTGCCTGGGTAATTTGCGCATACAGAGAAGAGACTGTTGCAAGAGCATTTCAAGAGGCGTTGCTGTGAAACCAGAGTCGTCTGCTCGAAGAAGCGAATTCACATCACTCCACAGAAAATGTAGAAAAAAAGAGCTGCAGTTGCTGCTAGTAAGCTGTATCTTAACTATAATAAGATTCAGAGCAAACGAAGCGAAGAGCAAGCTGCGTTTATACTAATAAAGGTGAATGCCAACTTGCAAAAATAAAAAAAAAATGCAATCTGGGGATTTTGTCTGCTATCTAGGGATTTCTGAGGGGTCATTCTAGGGATAAAGCGTTGCCTCAGGTTGGCATCACTGCGCCGGACAAATACGGCGCAAACTGAGCGTCAAACGGTCGGCATCATGTCATCGAGAGTTGAAACGTTTCTTTGCCCGCCTAATTTTTGTGAACGTGAACTCGGTCGCATTTCGCCGCATCGTGGTGTGGAACGTAGGGCTCGCCGCTTCGGACGTCTTTGTTGATTTCGTGTGTTCTGTTATGCTGTGTACTAAATGCCTGACGACGACATTACGCTACTTGCATCGCTTGCTGTGCATGAAGGGGAATGCTAGGCAGTTTTAGCATATCGGTACCGTGTTTGCGTTACCGCTTACCGTGTGAGTGCACAAAGCGAGAGTTACCGCGAACGGTTACTTACCGGCACAGGCTTCACCGTCACCAGCGGCTTCCGGTAACACGGTAAACTGTAACGCAAACACCGTAACGATATGCTAAAACTGCCTGCTGTTCTGATTAACGGAGATGAAGCCGTCGGGGAAGGGGGGGAGGGGTAGAGGTATACAGCTTCGCTGTAGAGTCTCTTGTCTTCGAAGCATGAAGCGTTCTAGCTCGAGGCGTAAACGACAGTCTCGGTGGTGGTTGTTTTTTTTTTTTTTTTTTTTTTTTTTTTTTTTTTTTTTTTTTTTTTTTTACTACGCGTTACGAAACGCTCTAGCACGAGGCGTAAACGAGTGTCCGGGTCTTGTAGTACCGTGACATGAGACGACGATTACGACGACGGGAGATGCCAACAGCCCCAGCCCCTAAGCGGCTTGGCCCCTAATAAGAAGTAGGTGCCGACAGAAGTAATTGGAGCACGGGAGCTGTGGCCGAACCGCATAGGAGCGCCGTGTAGCTGCACGGGTGGTAAACGAAAGGAGCAGAACACGCATGCGCCACTGCCGACGGTGATAGCATTAAGAATTTTTCGGTTTTTTAAATGCACGGTTATCTAGAGTCAAAGCTAGATCGTGTAATGTTTCTGTGAGCTGAGTTACCGTGGATAAGCCTTTTCGAAAGCCATGTTGATTTGGATTGATTAGTCCATGTTCTTCAGAGTAGGCAATTATGTGCTTAAGGACTATGTGCTCTAAGATTTTTCCTGATGCACAAGTTAAAGAAATGGGTCGGTAGTTTGAAGGATCAGAGCTTTTACCAGACTTAGGTACCGGTGCAACTTTAGCTATTTTCCAATCCTTAGGGAGCATACCGAAATCTAGTGACCTTTTGAAACCCACTCCGCGTACCTCACCAAAAAAGCATTAGGTATATTGTCGGGGCCACATGATTTCTTAGGATTGAGGTTAAGTAATAAAGAAAATATTCCGGATTCAGTTAAGGTAATTTCATCTATTTGGCGATATATAGCTTGAGCTGGCCGCCTTATTTGCGGGCGGTTTCCGTCGTCTACGGTAAATACTGACTGGAAGAATTTATTAAACATGTTAGCTTTATCTACGGCTTCACTGGGGGTATCCTATTCTGATTATTTTTCTTAGCATTGAGGTAACGCCAGAACTTCTGGGGGCAGGACGTTATAAAGTTTTTTTTAATCTTTGATGACAGCTTTTAATTTGATGGAAAATTCCTTTATTTTTGGCGCATGGAAGGGCAAAGCACATTTATTTTTTAACGTGCGCAGCCGACAGATTTTACGCTTTAAATGGATGATGTCTCGTGTAATCCAAGGGTTATTTTTCCTGACTCGTTTTACTTTTTTGGGAACATACGTCGATAAGCAGCGTTCAACAGTACTTTTAAAGAATTTCCAGAGCGCATCCGGTGATATGGAACGTTCGCAAAAGCAGCTGGTGAAAGTGGAATGCGCTAAGGCTAAAGCATCTATAATACTGACATCGTCTGCATTTACCGAATCGTATACCCATGCTATCTCTTTTTCTGTGCGCAATGCCTCATTCAAGACCAGAGAACATTTTGTTGCGTTGTGGTCTGATATAGAGCGTATTCACATACATACAGGCAACCATGCGTGCGCCGCCATATCTGTGGCCAAGCGTCTGTTGCTAGGCGACGTTGTGCGCACGGCCCGCAGATCAGGCCCTCCTCTTCTCCTCCGTGCCTTCATGGCGGCCAGGCAGGTCGCGGTCCGCGATATGAGCTTGTGTTTTCGTGCAAGGCGTGTGCGAGTGGCTTGATAGTCTGTTGCACCTCGATAGCGTTGGTTACGCGAAAATTCATGGTTCCGCTCATGAGTGTGACAACCTTATCTGCAATTCAACCCCAGCCTCTGCGCACACCTACGAGCGAGTGCGAGCCGGTCGGGGCGCAAAGGTTGCATCGTTAGCGCATTGGTCGTTTGTCAGCATGAACTGCATCATTTCCAAACTGATGCCCACTGAACGCAAAGTAATAACTCGACGCCAAGTACTATTGAGTACAGTGCGATCTACCTATCGCCAGACGCGTATCAAGTCGCCGCCGCAGATCAGCTGATGGCCAGCCGCCGCGCTCTAATGTCACAGGTGAGTTGTTTTGCTGAGTGTGAAACATTTAGCGCACGAGAAACCCAGTGCCAATGTGTCGCCCGTGCCATCTTGAGGGAAGCCGTTTTTAGGGCTGCTTTTTTGATAATAACTCGAACATAAGCAGCAACGTGTTTTCTTCTTGTTTTTTCTCGTGCGGTGATGGGATCGCATGCAGCGATCAATTTACTTCTGTCAATCTCAGCGCAGGGCATGAAGCCCTGTGTTTCGATTGTCCTTGGGTGGAGTGAGGAAACCGGCGAGCATCAGTTAAAGGTCAAAACCTCGGGTACTTCTATCCTGCGCACTTTTGAGGCCGATATATCTTTTAAAGAAATTGCTGTTCGATCACGCCGTCCGGAAACGAACGTCGTCTCAAGCTGTTGTTTTGCGCCAGCAGCGCTTAGCGAAATTTACTATTATGTGTTTTTAGGGGCAGCAGAACTGCCATTTCAGTCTCCGTACAAAACTTGTAGCTCCTGCTTGGTTTAGAAAAACTAATTGTGCACATAATGGAAGTAATTGTGCCTTTCTGCTTCACCCCGAACTTTAGCCCGTTTTTTTTCTTTCTCTTTCATTGAAGGCGTATGCAGCTGCTAGAAAAGAAATACGGCGCCCTCACAGAGCTGGTGTGCGTCCTGCGGGGCAAGCCTCAAGAGTGCCGTTTTTTGCGGCATCCGTGAGCAGCAGCAGGTTTAAATACAGTGATGGTGTTTAGCACACTTCGAAACTGATCTACAGAAATATTCAGAAATAAATAGCGAGGTCGACTGGTGCCCTTTTATGTGCATTTAGGTGCCTTTCCAGCGACTGCTATTTGAATTTACAATGACTGTGGAAAATGAAAAAAAAAAAAAAAAGAAACACATTTTGGTCATGCTCTTCATGTGCTAGAATATTTTTTCCAATACGTGGTTTCTGGCCAGGAAATGATAACTCATGGCTATCGCCTTCATTTTGGCTAATTCAACTGTTATGAAATGGTGATCTGTACAGTGAGCACAAGGACTTCATTGAATTATCGGGCCACATTTTGTCACACTGCGAAAAGTTACGCTTGTGTTCCACTTTTTGGGAAGTGCGTTCATTGCTTAGAAAAGGAAAAGTTCATACATGAATTGATAGGCGTACTTAAAATTGAATGTTTAATAATGTGTGCATTAGAGACCCTTCAGTTGCACTCCCAAAAAAAGAAATCGTGTATCAAAACCTTGCTATGTAGCAGGGAAGGGGCGAGATGACGTGTTGGTTTCGATGTGCTTTTAGCCTTTTCATTGGTTGTAATCGCATTGGTATGTTTATTCCTTGAATAAACAATCAGTCACAGTTCAGTGCTTTGTCCTGCCTTTGTTCATATTGCTTTGTAAGACCCACTTTTCATTATGCAATACCAACTAGCTTACCAACCCATGTTCTTTGTGCACCACCAAAGCTTAACATTGGTGTTTCCGGGCATCAGCAGCAAGGCTTAAGTTAACTTGTCTTACTTACACCTAGGGTAACTGCTAACAGCAGCTTGGGACACTATTAAAAATGGCATGATGAGAACATGTCTATCAAGAAACATTTTATTACACATCAATAAAACACCACCCAACCAACAGTTCACAATGTAATTACCCATCAGTTAAATATTAGTGATAGTTTGCAGTAGGTCACAGGAGCACCGATGCAGTCTGCCGATTCTCTTTTGTTGTCACTTCTGCACTACTACTTGGAGCTAAACAGAGACAAGGAGCCTTGCTGGGGTACAAAAAAAAATTACACCCATCTCCCCGAAGGGAACCATGAGTAGGATGCGGAGTGTCATGGGGGTTCCGTTTGCGTTTCCGTTATGTTTAATTGCGTCAGCGCACCCGCTGACGGGACTGTTGCTTCCATCCTACTTCATCTGAAGAAGCTCGGAGTCAAGCGAAGCAAGCGCAGCACTGAACGGGCGCTCTGCTAGTTCCCCTTTATATTCACAGCTGTAGGAGAGGAGACTACGAGAGAGAAGTTTGAAGTTTATTAGGAAGATTGCATATAATACAGTACATACATTGGTAAATAATACAGAAAGAGGTCCCATAGTTTATCACTGCGGGGGGACCTCTTGTTAAAAAATACATAAAAAAACGGTAAAACAAGAGCAGTCAAAAGAGATAAGCAGAAATATAATGTAGATTTATACACAAACCAAATGGACACGGTATAATGAACAATTGCGATGATCGTTCATTACTGATTAGGCCAAAATATCAGAGCGGAGGTGAAAAAAAAAAATGACGCTTCACTGGACATCAACAGTGTCGAAATATAGAACAAAACAGTTTAATTGTGGCAAAACAGCCTAGGCTGATTTGTTCAGCCTTCATAAAGAAAACAGAGCATGAAAGCAGAATTATTGTAAAATAATATTACGCAATAAAGGCATTACAGGGATCAATCAGGCAATATGCTTTCACTGGGATGGATTAAAAAAAAAATTGCAACACAGAAATCAACGTCAGTGAACTGGAGACATACATTTTCCCGGAATATATACGCTTTCCTTGGATTTATAGGGTGAGAGTGAATGAAGGACTATGAAGGAAGAGCCGCGCATGCGCGCGAGAGAGCTGAAGCGAACGGAGGAGGAGCGCGTGCAGACGGTAGGAGAGGAGAGGAGAGTACGCAGCTGTTTGGAAAGGAGGAGAGGAGCGCATGCACAGATGGTGTGCGGACGGTCGCCACCGGTCAACAAGTGACATACCCCCGAGCATAAGACACTCCGCATCTAGAACACGGAAACACCATTTTTTCCCATTCCATTCGGTTTTTGTGTGTGGGTGCTTCCACTTGTAACCTTCCATTCTTTGTGTTACGATTGATACACATAGCCATGCCCTATTGTGCACAGTTAATCTAAAGCAAGGGTGTGAAACACCCGGGCCACATGTGGCCTGCAGACCTTTTGATTTTTTTTTTGACCTTTTGATGTATTAAAGGATCACCGTAAAACAAATATCAGTGCCTATATTTTAGTCATCCTGGAGATCAGTACTGATATGTTTCTCGAATGGTGACACCAAATTCCATACAGAAATGACCAAGCATATTTACAATGTGTGGGAAAGGACTTGTTTCGTTTGAACGGCAGCATTAGGTGACAATTTGTTACACCCCCCTCCCCCCTGCCTTTCTTGCATTGCAACCTTCCCACGTGGGACTGAACTTCTTGACTGTGGCTTGCTTGCTCACAGATGTGAGTTTGAGACCCCTCATGTCACTAACTAAGATGCACAATTTTTTTTGCACAAAACATTAACAACTCTTAAAAACTTGCATACTACGACGACAATCATCAATGTCAGCTTGGACAAAAAAGGGAAAGAAATATTGACATTGGGCAGCATTACAAACACCCTGTATTTTTTGTGAAGACACAGAACTAAGCTGAAGAATGTTTACTAGAGCAGCAGCAGCAGCATAAAATGGACAGTGGTGTAACAACTGACAAAAAATAACCTACCTAAACCATTGGAATCAAAATCACGAGCGTAACAGTTCAAAATTGGGCTTGATGTCTTCATCTAGACTCCCATTGCTTTAGGCTCGCAATGGGTGCTGCCATTCACTGCGTGGAATAGCATTTCACATTATGGAAAATTCGGAGGGCTTATTTTACACATTACGGCACATCAAAACTTTCACCGCCAAGAAATTAGGTAAATCGTCGGTCAACAGTCCAGGAAACAGCTTTTCATGTCTACAGGAGCAAAATCCTCATAATGTTCTGTTTGAACAGAAGAGTGCATTCATACAGATGACCAGGGCTAAAATCTTCATGACAGAACATAACCGCAAATCACACAATGAAAACCAAAACATCTGTGCATTTATCTTAGATACTACAGCGAAACAAAAAATTGCATCCATAAGTCAATCATCAGGAATTGCACTACCTGGTACAGTAGCCTGTGCATTGTGCTGTTATGCCCATCGCTGGGTAGTCCCTAAATCATACTTCCAATAAATACACATGGTTTGCGACGATTTTAGATGCCCACCACACAACATTTTTTGCACGCCCCTTACACACCACACTAACCATGCGTTGCACCCTGGCTGTCTTAATGGTCATGTTCGCCTTCTAACCAGTGGCATTGGATGCCTGCTGCTCTTTTCACTGTTGCCCAGTATTGGCATTTCATTGCGGCCATTCCCATTCTATCCTCTTCTGTGTGGCTAAGGTGTTGTGCTGCTGGGCCCAAAGACAGTGCAGGTTCGATTCCCAGCCACTTTTCTGACAGAGGCGAAAAGCAAAGACGCCCGTGTCTGCGAGATTTCGGCGCACGTTAAAGATCCCCCCCCCCCCTTCTTGCCCCAGGTGGCCAAAATTAATCCGGAGCCTTCCACTACGGCGTGCCTCACCCACCTATTTCCCACACAATAAGGGAAACTGCTAGACATTGTTGTCTCAGCCAAACTGATGCACACGGCTTGCTGGAAAATGCCTATTCGAATGGCACAACTGACTGGCTCAGATTTGCTAGAGCTGCGCACACAGCTACAATTTTGTCTAGCTGGGTGAGCCTCTCGTTGTGCTTCACAGTCACAAGATCAATTGGAATAGTGCTTGACAGGATTCAGTATCGTCCTCTAAGTAGCCCAATCACCCGTTCTACATGAATGCGGACATTAGCCAATTTTCGAGTTTTTTGGACGTCCCAAGCCGATAACTGCGATTTCCCCCTAGTGAAAGCCGGCATTTCTAGCTTGGCTGAGTGGATGCCAACAGCATCACCTATTGTGAATCCTCTGTCAGCCAACACTGTGTCACCTGGTACAAGGTTATTTAAGATGCCGCAAGACTCGGTAAGGCGCTTGTCGCTGGTCCGACCACCCCAACCCTCGGAAATGAAAGTGACTGCACCTCGTGCTTTGCAGCGCAACGCCTTAGCCACTGAGACACCGCGGCGGGTTATATTTGCAGCATTGGTAAAACCATTTTGAAATACTGCAACTTGCCAAGGAATTTAGTCCTGTCAGTTTTACCTTGCAATCTGATTATACTCACATTTTTTGCAGTTTGTTTTTAGTTGTAAATTAAGTGTATCAAGTCATTTTTTTTGCGTGTTTGCCATTCAGCAGAAGACTGCACTTACTGGGCACGTCTGGTATTGATGGTCATTTGTACTCAACACATCCTGTATTTACAGATTTCTTTTCTGACTCCAACAACTGCATCGGTGAAGCAATTTTGTAAGCCTGCAGCTCGTCGTCTTGTTCAGTTGTTATTAACGTGCTATGTTAGAGAAATCACATCAATCTCAATTATCTTTTTAGTTTAAGAGTGTGGCATTACTTTGTGTATTTACCAGAAAACTATTACCTGTCTGTATAATGCCTTTAAATCCCTATTTCTTTGAACTGTTTCAACACTTTTCTGTGTATGATACTGTCCAGTTGCTGTGATTTTTTTAACACGAGGAAAATGCAAATATCATTTTAAGCAGTGACATCACAAATGACATACTGTGTGCTGAATAAACTTTTTCTGTTGTTGCCCACTAACCTGTTGCCTACTAACAGCTTTGCAGGCTTTGCTTAAAGACCTACAAAAAAAAATAAGTAGCAGATAGTGAATTTTCACTATTGTAAACGCGATACCCAGGACTCTGCTGGGAAAAACTCGTCATTGTGTACATAGAAGGGAACTTAGTATCTGGCACACAGCATCACTGAAAAGTAATTTACATGCCCATCATAGCTAAAACATGCTAAAATTCACACTCACTGCTACATTGTAATTTTTTTTTATTCTAAGCATCCCCTTTTATTCATGCCCCTTGCACTTGCGATAGATGCACTTACGGTTGATGCACAAAGATTTGGAGTATTTAACATTCAATACACCTTTTATTAAAATGGGGTAGGAACTAAGAATTGAGCAAATGGGGCAAAAAAAATTGGAACAATTCATACGGTGAAAGGTGTTGGAGGGCCAGAGACAGATGTGATGATAGTTCCAGGGTGCTTACTGCTCCTACCCTTGTTCTACTCTCCCCAAGTAGGAGCTGTGCAGTACGGTCTCCCACTGCTATTAACACTGCAACTTGGTGTGGCTGTGTGAGGACGCTGACATAGCATGTGTGCTAGGCCTGCTCCTTCCTGGCACCTGTGGCACTCTGCAGGGGGGGTGGGGGGACAGCTACTGTTACCTGTCCTGGGTAACAGTAGCTGTAGACAATTAAGCTCCGACACGAATTTGTCTGGAGGTGTCTCCAAACCACAGATTCCTGGGAGGGATACAGGCTCAGGTCAGCTGACAGTGGTTGGGGATATCCGTGTAGGACACTACTCTGTTCCTGCCTGACAGTGAGATGAAGCCACCGTCCAGATTGACGTGCGCTAGGTCGGTGAAGCCGCAAGCGGCGTTGTGTGCGGATTCACTCCTGGCCATGCCAAAGAGGGCAGCGGTCCAGAACTTGCCGGTTCGTTTTTCGGGGTCGAAGCCAAAAGTTAGAGGTACGGACACCTCTTCGGAGATCTGCCCTCGGGAGAAATGTAGGATTGCAGACTTGGAGGTTTTAATTAACAGCGATGCTATTGAGCAAATCATTTCTGTATGGTGTCCGCAGCTTTTAAAATACTACGAAAATGCACACCATTCATGCTCGCGTGCCTTGATACGTGTGCATAGTTTGTCGCGGATAGTGGATAGGCCACAGATAGTTGGCATGGCCGAGGAAAGGAAGAGGCCGGTGTGCTTCGACAGGCTTGGCGTGCAAAGCATCTGCTAGAGACAATAAGTCATGCTTACAGGGCGGCACAAGAAAACGTCGACCAAAACGACGAGGTCACTCTGGCGTTGCTCAACGTAAGGTAATGAAATGCCATCCCACCGACGTCAACCACGGCACCACGACAATAAAACTCAACTTTGTGTCCGTCAATGATCAAGTCTTTCACGTGAGCGCAAGCTTCCCTGAATTTTTTTACTGTTCTGATTTTTGTGAAGGCCACCATTGCCAGTGCAATGGCTGCTGCTTCATACACCACTGGGGTATGAAGCGGGCCAGAGGCAATGGAGTTTCCCTGGTTATTGACTACAGCAACTAATATTACGTCGAGACGAAAATAGTTGGCTGCGTCCCTGTAAACCACGTCCTCACATTTAGCTTAGCGTTTGCGCAGAGCTTGCGCCCTGGCCTATCGTCGCTCGTCGTTGTAATTGGGGTGCGTTTCACGAGAAGAGGGGGAATGAGGATGCAATCTCCGCGTTGTTGGAATAGCTGCTTGTAAAGTCGTGCTGCAAGGAAGGTTAATGTCCAATGTGCTTAAAATGCGACTCCTTGTTTGGCTGTTAGCTAAAGCTCATGCTGCCTTAACCTTTGTAGAAAGTGTACGTCTGAAACTGATCATGGTATGCAGAAAAAGAGTTTTCCTCCATGTTCAAGAACCTTTCCCATGCATGGAATGAGAGATAATGGCTGGAGAATTTCAATCGTAAGCTTTTTTTCAGGTTTAGGGATTAAAATATTTTTGGCTCTTTTCCACTGTTTCAGAATGTGGCCTCTATCCCAACACATATTGAGCTAATGAGTGAGGGCTTCCAAAAAGTCATAACCTAGATTACAAGCATTTGTTCCTGATGTCGTTTTGCCTAAAAGCACATTTTGTTTTGTGCAAAGGGCCGTAATGGCAGCCGCGTACCTTGCCCGAAGTAATGTTGAGGAGGGCATTATTCCGGCTCGAGTAGGGGGGCAGTACCTTGGCAGCACAGCTTGCAATATGAAGATCCTGAATAACCTTCAGTAGTTCTTTGTCCGTGCTACCAAACTGATAGGGAATGACACTTATGGCGAATTCCATTGGGAGAGCAGGAGCACTCAAAAGCACTCTGAAAGTGCTCTCTCCTGAGCAGGCGTGTTTCAGTGGTCGAACAGAAGTAGGAGCACTGTCATCCAGTGGTAGTGCGAGACCACTTTCGGTGCTCTGAGAGCAGTTGGGAGCAGTTCGATCTGCTCCCGCTTGAAAAGTCGGAGTGAGCACAGTACGATACGAAGGAAGTCACATGACCTTTAACGTCATATCCTCCCCTTTGTGTGTGTGTGTGTGTGTGTGTTTTGCTCCCTTGTATCGGGGAGCGCGGCAGTATCCATCGTGCATTTGCAACTTTGTGGAATGGGCAGCGAGCCCTACGAGCATGCGAATGCTTCACACCGCCACACGTGCTTTGCCCGGCTTTGCTCACACATGCTTTTCCGCAGAGATTGCTGGGATGCCTAAAGGCTGGAATACGTGGAGCGAACTTTCACGACAAAGTTCGCGCGGCGGGAAATCTCTGAGCTACCGTACTTATCCAATTCTAACGCGCCCCCGATTCTAACGCGCACCCGATTTTTCTGACAAAAAAAACCAAAAAACTTGCACCTCCGTTTGTAACGCGCACGGAACTTTATAACCCAGACAAACGAATGCGGGAGAAATGGGCGATTTATTCCCCAAAGTAATTTCGCTCATCTCACTCCTCGTCGCTTTCCGCTGACCAGAACATCTCGTCCTCGGTGCCACCAAGAGCCTTCGCGATGCCACACTTCTGAACGAACATTCAACCATGGTCGATGGGATTGTGGCCCATGCCTCGCACGCCCATCCCGCGAGCTTCTCCAGAGCCGCACGCTTCAGCCGACCGCTCGTTTTGAACGCGTGAGAGCCACTGCTGCCATTGCTGTTATCAAGCGCGCAAGTGGAACAATTTGACGATTTGTGTGAACGCCGATAGAAAAGTCTAGGCGCATATGGTTCCTGCGTCCGAAAAATCGTTGCTAAAAGCTTTAGCGCCATCTTGACATGGTGATGGCGATGGGTGGGACGAAATTTCTGCTGTTTCGGTTTCGGTTTCGAATCCGATGCTAACGCGCATGTGATTTTTCGGCCTATTTTTCCGGAAAAAGGGCGCGCGTTAGAATCGGGTAATTACGGTACATAGAGCGACGACATGGCGCGCGCCGCCGCGCTGCCGCTGGGCTGCTCTAAATTAAAGCCCCTCCGCCGCGGCCCTGCCCATAGGAGGGGCTTTACTCTCACTGAACTCCATGCCCAGAATCAACGGTGCTGTTCAGTAAACAGACCAAGTGAAGGAGCTTCCCACTTTGGTTGTACATCATTTAACGATTCTGCGTGGGGCGGGGGTGTTTCTTTTACTGAAATATTCGTTCTCAGTTCTCAAAAACGCTAAAGGCTGAAGAGAGAGAGAGAGAGAGAGAGAGAGAGAGAGAGAGAGAGAGAAAAAAAAACGAACGGCACCGGGGAGATTCACACGAACGACTACAAGAACAAGTAGCCGGCAGTTTAACCTCTACTTCACCCCGAGAGATGGTGCATATGAGCAAAATAGCCTCTGTTACTGGTTTTTGTCGTATTTGAGACGCCCTCGTAGTGATACCGCCTGTTCCTCACTCGCCAATCTTGCAGACAGGCCTCATATTGCTGCTACTGCAAGTAATGTAGCCGGATCGCCCTTATTTAACCTGATAAATGCTATCATGTATGCCCATCTCGGCGACACAAGCCACGACAGCCGGTCGGGACCGTGTTTTCCCCTCGTCGTTTTTTCCTCTCCCACCTGCTCTCCGGGTGCGTGCCGCACTCATGGCAGGTGCAGTGGCCCTGCTCCCGCGTGCCCCCAAGTGTTCTGTCACCTACTCCTCACTGCACGATGCCACTGCTCCTGTTCTCTCAATGGAATTCCCCATTAGGTTGCATCAATGTATGGCTTGGCTCTTACCGAGATCGATTAAGCATCAGACGACGTTTCATGTCTTGGGTAGTTGCTTCTCACGGTGCAATCGCAAGCTGCATGCCAATTTTGTCGCAATAACTGAGTATTCTTCAATGTGTTGGTCAAGCCAATCCAAGCGACAAAACACGTTGCAACTGACTTTGTTCTTGCGGAGTTGCTGTTGCAAACCACTCTTGGCCTCCCACATGTGGGGAAGCTGCAAGTCAACCTGGCATTGGTTCCCTGCTTCAAATGTATAATTAGTTGCCTGCTCAGCATCTCGGCCCAGTTGATCCGCCTTTGCCTTGATGTTAGTTATTTCTCAGATATGTGGACCAATCACCGAGTGTGAGGAATCCCGCTGCACCACTCAGAGCCCTTGAAATGCATCTCAGTAAATGAGGATAAGCGGGCCTACCAGACCTTCGTTTGATGTTGCCGGGTGGTCGCTGCCGAGATTCTCTTATGTGTTGCATAAAGTGGTCTTCCTTTACGTGTGTTGTGTAAAAGTGAGGCAAGGCTGCTCACACTGCTGCTCATCACTGCTCACACTACTTCCGGTGCAAGTGGGATGCGTATGGTCAGTGGTAAGGGCGAGGCCTTCTTGTTGGGCATCAAGCCAAAGGTTTTCGCTTTTTAATGGTGTCATGCTTGCAATCCCCACTTAGTGTGATGTGCATTAAAATCACCGACAATGAGTAATGTGTCGAAATGGAAAATTTCAAGAGTTTTCTAAAAAAGCTTGGTCAATTTGGAGGTGTTGCGAGAAGGGCTCCATACGTTTAGGAGAAACGTGCCGGTCAGCCATGTTTTGCATTTAGTAATTAATTCGATGCAACAATACTCGCATCCCGGCCGGCAAATTTCACTTCTTTTCACAGACGCAGAAGTTTTGACGCCTCCGAACGCTTTAAGTTCTACACCGTGTTTGCCATTTGAAAAGACTTTCCACACTGATGAGTTCTACACTGTTTGTTGATTAGTACACACATACCCTGAAGTCACTGACCTAAGAACTGAAGCGCATGAAAAATTCCTTGCCGGCCTGACCCCTGACCCGACAGGCACAGTCAGCCCTGTGCGGCAGCAGCGGCTCACCATTGTTTGCATTGCTGGATGTAAACAAATCTTTCCTTTGCAGCTACGTCAGCTGACTCCTTAGCCATGATTGGCTATCCGGTTTTGCATTGCCGAGGCGCAACGAGGGGATTCAGTCCTAGAGCGATCTTGTCCTCCCTCGCAAAGCGAGAAAAAGCGATGCCTGGCTCATCACTTGCGACGCCACGCAATGTGCCAAGTCGCCAGTGGGAATGTGCCTTTAAACGATTGGTGAGCACTTTGGAACTGTCCGCTGACGGAGGCCAGACGCACGTGCAGTCGATTTTATGGGGCCCATTCCCCTTCACGCAGCGTCCTCAAAGAACCGGTGATGCAAATGTTGAGACCGGTGATTTCAGCACCAATCTTATCCTCAAATTGCACTAACATGGCTTTGAATGTCGCACGAGAGTTTCCATGATCTGTTCTCCAAAATTTTGAAGCACACCTTCCGTAATGTACTAATCATCCGACCCCGAAGCAAGGGGGGTTTGCCAAGGCCAATTTTCTTGTCCCAGTGTTTTAACTGAGTAGAGCCAGATGGAGAATTGTCCATTGCATCTGCGGACCCGATTTCTGAGGACCCCAAGGTCGGTAACCTGCTGTGGCTGGAGTCAACGATGGCCTGAGATGCTGGTCTGACGTTTTGGAAGAGGCGGGGTTCACAGTGGTGTCGACTCCCTTAAGTTCAGTTACGGCTGCTTTTAGAACTTTTTTTTTTTCCGACGATAATGGACTCAAGCATGTGATGGATTTTGTTAATTTCTGAGCATGAATCGGAATGTCTGCCGTGAGTGTATTGACTCTGGGGGACCATGTGTCTCTGAGTGTGTTTGCCGTGGGAGACCGTAGCTGCCCAGCTCACCTTGTTGTTTAGGTTGATTCTGTTGGCATGGGTATGGCCGCCTGTCCTCGATGGTTTTGGCCCTCAGTGCTCGACAGCCGACGACGCAACGTCCAGCGCACACAATCCCAGCTCCGGGTGGAGTTGTCCTTGGTCGCCGGTCCACAGCTCGCATTCCCTTGGCTTTGCTGCAACCAAGGAAAGGAGCCCAAATGGTCACTCTCCCCAGATGAGGCCCTAAAGAATTTTTTACTGCTCCTTTCTATTGTCCTCGTCCTTCACGAATAGTCACAATCTGCGCATAGAGTGTAAATCCCGAAGTGCTAGGACTTGATTTTAATGAAGCCTGTCGCGTGCTTAAGCTCCCAATCAGAGGTCAAGAAAAAAATGTTCAATGCATTACTGACCGCTAATCGCTAAAACGCTTCAACAAGGCCGAAGCCACATGTAGCCAAAGCAACAAGCACGAAATGAACATCGTACTGTTAAACTAGGCCGTACAGCCAGTGTCTTCTTGGCAGGAGGCACTTATTCACGTGGCAGCATGTAATGCCTTTCAGCTGCTGCTTGCATCAATCTAGAGTTTTGCTCCCGTGAGTACACCCCATTGTTTTTCTCAACAGCTGCGTAGTTTAATTTGACCCAATGCAAGTGCAGTTACTAATACGCCTGCAGTGCACTGGCCTTGAATGCAGGATCACACATGCTTGGTGCATTGCTACCGTGGTATGCTGCACGTATCAACTCGACTCAACAGTGTGTCACCTGACAACCTCCAAATGCACACCTGAAACACCTCCTTTAGTTCTTTCCAGGGTGCTCATTCTTCACAGTCCATCAACTGTTGGTACAGCCAGAAATACTTTTAGGGGTTGGGGGTGTATGGAGGTATGGGAGAATGGAAGGAGCCTTGCCAAAATGAATGCTAGCACTTGCTTATGTGCAGCATAGTAAAATGTTTGGGGGAGGGGGTTCAAAACCCCTCCGCGCTGTACCTGGAGAATCCTATCGGCCATCTGGGAGGCCATCACTGATGTGTTGCTGGGGCATTCTTGGATCGTTTCTCTCTCACAAAGGTGAGCACATGGCGGAGTTATTTGTGCACTTGACAGCACCTGAGGATTCACAAGGATTGTCAGCTGCTGATAATGGCTGAGCTGTTGGGTTGACCTTTTTTCTGTGCAGCTTAGCAAAGGGGTCAGCCTCGCGTAGGATGTTTACTAGCACTGATGAGAGGCTGAAAGTTGGGACATAAAGAGTAGTCAGGCAGTGGATGTTCACACGTATTTAAAGAATTGGCCATAATATGGCTTATGTGAAGACTATGACATGCTTTTCATCACTATCAGAAGTGGGGTAGGTCC
Source organism: Haemaphysalis longicornis (assembly GCF_048455015.1). NCBI lineage: Eukaryota > Metazoa > Arthropoda > Arachnida > Ixodida > Ixodidae > Haemaphysalis > Haemaphysalis longicornis. The sequence goes on from NW_027526336.1 coordinate 3,596,246, forward strand.
AGCCCCTTTAAGGGACCGTGGCACACCATCTTGCATTCGGGACAGACGCAAACACCCACACATCAAAACGTTCGACAAGTACTCCTGTAATGATGCCAGCATTTACGGAGGTGAAGGATAAAAAAATCTAAAATGAAGTTTGCCTTGGAGGTGCAGTGTCCCTTTGGCACTGCACATTTTTATACGTTTCAACACGAAAATGCATAATCAACATAAAAAAAAAGTTGTACAACTGAAACTGAAAAGCAACACAGGCTGCATAAACTTTACCTTCTTAAGAGAAGCAAAAATAGGCCAGAAACATGCATACGCTATGCCAAGTTTTTTCTGCAGCCTTGTGTGCCTAGTGGTGGCTGGATGGCTTTTTGTTGACTTAGCCGGACTGGGGGAGTGGCTGTTGAGAGCCAGTGGTTGATCTCATGCTTCAGACCTGCAAGAGTGAGTAGTAACATGTGAACTTAAACATGCTGCGATGCACAGTTTTACAAGTCAGTTCACCAGTGACCACATAAAGTTGAAAACGGCTTGTGCTTGCTTTGTAGAAGGTTTGTACGAACACTTTGATTGACTATGAGGTTTAACACACTGACACTACACAGGCGATGGGGCACACCGTAGTGAGGGACTAAGGTTAATTTTGACCACTTGGGGATGTTTTAACGTGTGCCAAAATCTCGAACATGGGCATTTCTGCTTTTCGCCTCCATTAGAAAAGCGGCAACTGTGGCCAGTTGCCGCTTTTGAAATATGAAGTCTGGACTAGAAGGTATGCAGGCAACGTTTAACAAATATACATATGTGCAGACGCAAGGATGGTGAAAACAGAGCCTGCAAGCATATGAATAGTCTGCTTGCCGGTTGGGAAGGTTGGTTGCTTAAAAAAAGAATGGTGCATGAAATAACCTGCTAGATACCATGTGTGCCCAAGGCAATGCTTAAAAATCAACTCGCCATTCCATGTAATAAATGCAGCTATGTAGTAAAAGCACAGAGGGGGAGGGAGGAATAACCGGGTGTTTTAAGGTGCACAGTAAAAATAGCGCAGTTAAAAGGAACGAGCCAAAGATGGAACTAGCGTTACTCCGCTTTGTTCACTAATTAAAACGCCCAATTTTTTTTCATTCCTCAAATTAAGGTACTTCCTGTCTCGTCGGCTGATGAGTGACGATGAAAGCGACCACACCGACCGGTTGCTGGAACTCAAGTGCCTTTATTAAGCGAAGAGAAATAAACCCCCCCCGGTCCCCGATGGCGCGGCGGCGCAGGCGTGGAACACGATAGCTCACGCGTCACACATCCGGCGGGTTTGATCCGCGGAGCTTTCAACCGTCACTGCTGGTGTTTCGTCTGTGCTTGAATAACTGTCAGACGCAAGGCCATCAGGCATGCCTGCACCGTTGAACGGCACCAAATGCCGACGGTTGCGCTGAATGATGCCTGTCGGTGTTTCCACCACATATGAGCGTGGTCTTCTTGCTGGGCTGAGCACCTTTGCTGCGCATGACATATCCTGCACCCACACATCCTCCCCGTCAGCGAGTGGGCGGAGTTGGTGGGCGGCGTGACGACGGTTGAAGTCTTGACTTTGTTTTGTTCGGTTAGCTTTATCCTTAGCTGCAACTTCGTCGTGTGGTGGCCACTCCGGTTGCACGGTGTCTGGCATCTTCGGCACTGTCGTTTGCAGACGTTGGCCCATTAGGAGCTGCGACGGGCTGTATCCGCTCACTCCTGGCGTGTCGCGGTACACCAGAAGCGCCATGTGTGGGTCCTTGGATTTTGTGAAAAGATCCTTCATGGTCCGCACCATGTGTTCTGCCTCGCCGTTTGACTGTGGGTAGCCCGGGCTGCTCGTGATGTGATGAAATCCGTAGGTCTGCGCGAACTCGGCGAACACCCGTGACGAAAATTGCGGGCCGTTGTCGGGTACGAACACATCAGGTATTCCATGTCGCGCGAACGTGCTCTTGACAGCCGCAATGACAGCTGTGGAGGTGGTCGATGACAAGCTGATTACTTCCGGAAAACGAGAGTAGTAGTCCACCACGATTATGTAGCGAGTTCCATCAAGTTCAAACAAGTCGGCGCCTACATGCTGCCATGGCCGATTTGGAGTCGGTGTTGCGATTAGTGGCTCCGAACGCTGAACTCTCGTCTGAGCGCATTTCTCACACGATGTTACGAGCTGCTCAATTTCGCTGTTAAGGGTAGGCCACCATACTGCGTCCCTTGCCCTTGCCTTGCACCGTCCAATGCCTTGGTGGCCTTCGTGGATTTGCTGAAGTACCTCACGGCGCATCAGGCTTGGAATAATGATGCGGCGATCTTTGAGCAAGAAGCCATCACACACTGTGATGTTGCCTCTTTCCTTCCAGTACTCCCTTAGATGAACTGGAACCTTTGAGACGTTTTCTGGCCATCCTTTCTCACAGAAGCGGAGTAGCCCAGAACAGATGCCGTCTTCCGCTTGGTGCTTGCGTAAGGCATCCATGCGGGAGGACATGAGGTTGGCAGCTGCTGTAACGACTTCCCCGATGAATAACTCGATGGAGTCTGTCTGCCATTGACTTCGCTCAGGATCGTGTCCCTGAATAGGAGCCCTTGACAGCGTGTCTGCCGTGGCAATCAGCTTGCCAGGGACGTAGAGAACAGTGAACTGATAGCGCATAAGACAGATTCGCAAGCGCTGGATTCTGGGCGGAATCATGTCGAGTTCTGCTGATCCCAGGAGCGTGACAAAGGACGATGATCCGTTTCGACTTGAAATGCGATGCCCCTCAGAAACTGGTCGAACCTCTTGACAGCCCACGTCACAGCCAAAGCTTCTTTTTCTGTTTGACTGTAGCGGCTTTCAGTGTCCGTTAGGGATCGCGAGGCGTAAGCAACCGCTCGTCGTTCTCCCGATGGTTGATCTTGAAGCAATACGGCTCCGAGACCGTATGAGCTTGCGTCAGCTGACACAACCGTGGGGTACGATGGGTCATATTTAGCCATGCAGACCTCTGAACTGAGCAAGCTTTTGAGCTTGTCGAAAGCAGCTTGCTGGCACGGTCCCCAAAGCCATGAGTTTCTCTTTTGAAGCAATGCCCTGATCGGTGCTGTGATGTCGGAAAGATGAGGAATGAAGCGGCCCACATGGTTCACCATTCCCAGCAGTCTTCGGACACCGCTGACATCCGATGGGGTTGGTAGCTTGGCCAAGGCCTCGACCTTTTCTGGATCGGGACTGATTCCTTGTGCGCTAACCACGACTACAAGAAACTTGACTTGGTTTGCAGAGAACGTGCATTTCTTGCGGTTCAGCTTGATTCCTGCTTCTTCCAAGCGCTATAACACCTGCTTGAGACGTTGGTCATGCTCTTGCTGCGGTGCTCCGAAGACAAGAATGTCGTCAATCATGCTCACAACTCCTTCGAGGCCTTCCAGAATTCTGCTCATCTGTCGCTCAAAATATTCTGGCGCTGAGCAGATTCCAAAAGGTAGCCTTTGGAAACAGAATCTTCCCATTGGTGTTATGAACGTAGTGAGTTCTTGACTTTCTTCTGAAAGCTTCACCTGGTGAAAGCTAGCGGTAGCATCGAGCTTAGAGAATACCTTTGCTGATCCGAGGCGTCCCAGGATGTTCTCGACTGAGGGTAGTATGTGACGCTCCCGAAGCACGACTTCGTTGAGTCGGGTGAGGTCAACGCATATTCGGTAGCCTCCTCCTGCTTTTGGAACAGCCACCATACCGGAACACCATGGTGTGGGACGGTCCACCCGTTGGATGACTCCCTGGGATTCGAGCTTGGTGAGCTCCTCTCGAACTGGTTTGTGAAGCGTAATCGGTACTCTTCTCGGCACGCTGAGTGAGAACGGTTTGGCGCCTGGTTGGAGACGTATCACGTATTCATCTTGCAGCTCGCCCAAGCCATCGAAGAGACTGTCCTTCAAAGTGACGGTAGAATCCGTTACACTGTCCACGAACCGTATAACTCCGAGAGCCTGTAACACTGCTGCACGGGCTTTCACGGCATCTTCGTTGATGCGAGCCTGTAGTCTTGCTTCTTCAAGGGTAAGCTTTTGTGTTCGGCACAGTTTGTCCACAAGGTTAGAGTCCCGGAGACCCACGACGAACCTGTCTCGAACGAGTCGTTCTTCCACTTCCGCTGAGGCGTAGTTGCACTTTTTGACAAGTGTACGCAGCGCAGTGTAGAACTCGTCTACGGTCTCGCCTTCGCCCTGGGTTCGACGGTGGAAGCGGACACTTTCGTAGACCTCGTTGACCGGGTGGATGAAGTGATCGGTGAACTTCTTCTAGCGAGCTCCAGTCTTCGCTGGACAATGCTAGAGTGTCGAGAACGCGGCAGGCGTCTTGGGAGCCCATGTCGTAAAGAAGCGTTCTGACCTGTACTTCTCCCGGCGCTTGGTAGAGCCCAGATGCATAGCAATAGTCGTCGAACTGGTAGACCCATTCTTTCCAAGAGCTTGGGTTCCCAAAATCGAATTTCGGTGGCGGTTGAAGCCCGGTGCCGCTGAACTGGATAGAAGGATCTCCATCCGCCATAGCGTGTTTTGCAGGCTACGCACCTTAGACTGATTGCTATTAATAATTGATCGATGTGTCGCTAACTTTATCCCACTTCTGACACCATGTCTCGTCGGCTGACGAGCGACGATGAAAGCGACCACACCGACCGGTTGCTGGAACTCAAGTGCCTTATTAAGCGAAGAGAAATAAACCCCCCCGGTCCCCGATGGCGCGGCGGCGCAGGCGTGGAACACGATAGCTCACGCGTCACACATCCGGCGGGTCCGGTAACGCGAACCGCCGCCCGAGCGAGCGTGAGAAACGCACCTTCAGCGCGCCGTGAAATGCGCGTCCACTACACTTCCGAAATCTGGGTCCTAGTAATTTTTCTGCGTCAAGACTTGCGCATTGAATCTACGTACACGGCACCAGCGGAACGGGTTGGTCACTGCAACAGCAGATTTTCTCTGGAATTGGAGTCTGAAGAAAATCTCAGTGATGTCAGTGATTGTCAGTGTCAGTGATTGCCGCGATTTAAATAAAAAACAAGAGCGCGCCTGTTTTTTATCCCTCGTACGAACAACCGACAAGGCATCCAGCGTGCGTCCGCGACTGGTGACTGCGAAGCTGATGGTGGCGCATTGCTGCCTGCCTAAGTTTTCATTCCAATTTATTTGAAAACACGTTGGCACACGGGGGCGTGCACGAGTAGGTAGAGCGATAAAAACGTTAGAGCCCACGTATGCGTGCGACTGCGTCGCGATAAATCACGCGTATGCTCGCGGAAAAGCGATCGCCCGAAGGCATATGCAGAAAATGTTGCCGTACGGAAGCCAAACTCGAGGGATTTGTTCAAAGGGCGCTTGCGATCCGTCAGCGCTCGGGTTACAGCACGGCTCGGGAAGCGGTCTCGCATTCGCTACCATCGCTAAATCGGCGTACGCGTGAAACAGCTCTCCAAAGAAATTATTCGGTTTTTGTAATCAACCATGTATTAGAGGGAACTTACCAGACAAAGTCGTGGATACGGTGCGGGTGCACTTGCGTCGGCATCCACGGCGGCAGCCAACTGCAGTGTCGGACTTTTGCGCGCCGTTCCGGCCGTTCGCTGCCGCGGTTTCATCCTCCGGTGATGCGAAGTTATCGATGGCAGGTAGAGCGCCACCACGTAATGTGAATGCGATTAATAATATATCTCTTGACGCCACTACCGATAATTGGGTTGAAACGCGGCAGACGACAAACGGGACACCGGTGTTTTTTTTTTTTTTTTTTTCTCGAGATGTGGGCGCACAGCGCATGCGCTAGCTAGACCTGTGCGCCGGTCAGAAATCGCCGGCGGCGGCGTGTAAACGGCGCGGGTACACTGTAGCGCGGGGGTCCCCGGATCGGCGGCGGCGCGGCGCGGAATAGCGGGAGAGAGAGAGAGAGAGAGAGAGAGAGAGAGAGAGAGAGAGAGAGAGAGAGAGAGAGAGAGAGAGAGAGAGAGAGAGAGAGAGAGAGAGAGAGAGAGTTAGGAATTTGGGGGAAAGAAAATATGCAAAAATCGTGGGGGATCCGGACATTTATGTGTAGGACATTGCGGTGCAGCACGTCTCGGTGCGGACATTTCGGTGCACGGAATGTCCCAGGCATTTCTTTAAAGATTTTTACTATAATACTTTAGTTTCGTCAGATGATATAATTTTACGTTCGACAGTTCTGTTTGGTCCGCACTGCAAGGAAAAGAACGCTAAACAGAGGCGGAGCATTAGCGCCTAAAACCCAATTTTGAAATTAAATGTTAAAAATTACTGACGTTGTTAATTTATTTCCCTTCTATCTCTTTTTTTTTTATTTTAGCATTCACGTGAACAAGTCTAATATTTTAATTCAAGTGTTACCGAAAGGCTTTGATTTCACTTCACCCACCGCTGCAAGACGCTGTTGCTTTTAGTCCATTCCTATCTCCCCTCCCCCCTCCCCGTCCGCCAAACCACCGCGAAAAGAAAGAAAGAAAGGAAACCAGCTAGCTTAAGCGCGCGTGCATTCATTTTAATAATTAATTTTCTCTGCCGATTTATTCTTGCAGTCGGTGTTGGTTCTACTCAAAAACTAGCCATTGATCGCACTTATGGTGGAGCGGCTAAAGGAGTGGAAAATCCTCCCTGTTCTGCGCTTATACCAGCCCCCTTGGTAGAGAGAGGGGGTGTCACTTGTGCTTAGCATCGAAAACGTGAATATGACTGTCGCGGCTCTCGCAAAACCAGCCTATTCAAAATTTTCCCCTCGTACAATGGAAGAAAAGGAGGAATGTCTGCGGTGTCCATGATATGCGCGACTTGAAGAGTTAATTGCAGGTGGGGCGACTGAAAGGAAAGACGGCCATTCCTGGCGAGGGGCGCCTTCCGTGTGGCCGCGACGCGCGGAAGCCTTGCAGCCATCGAGCTTGTTCCTCGATGGGGGCGACAGGCGCCAACGATCCTGGTCATTGTGTCCTCAGCGGCTTTTCGGGTGGCTTTTTGTTGTGCACTAGAGAGGTTGTGTGAGCTCACGCCGAATGTATCTCTTTTTCTTGCGTCAATGCGGTGACTCTTTGGAGAAGGTGATGGCTGCTATGCCTGTAAGATTTCCACGGGAAATTGAACATATTACTGAAACAGAAATCTTGGAAGGTTAAAACTTTCAGACGGAGAGGAGGAGGGGGGGGGGGGGGGCGCTGGGATAATTAAAATGAAATGAAAGTAAACATCTAAAGCTAAAACGGAGGTTGGTTTGACTGAACAGAATTGGTGGTATTTGTACGCACAACCTGTTCGCGCTTGATCAGCAGCTGCAGCTGTTTTCAAAAGGCCCGTTCTTCCTCCGCGACAATATCCTATAGACTTGTCCGTAAAAAAAAAAAAAAAAAAAAAAAAGCTGGCGAGAACAGTGAGTGTCTCCAAATTCATTTAAACATGACAGCGCAGACTAAATAAACTTTTCATAAGATTGTCTGCATTTTTATGGGCAACCGAATGCTTGTAAAGTTTTGGATTGTGAGAGTGTGCATTTTATTTAGAAAAAAATTACATAAAGAATGCGTTAACCATCGTAAACATCGGCTAATTGTCTTTGCTGATTAGCATGCCCCAAAAAAGAGCGAATATAAATAATGTCTTGTCGTAAATAAAAAAAAACATGGGCAAAAGAATTCAATTAGCTGGCTGCAAAACACGTGTTCCCTGAACTAGGTATTAAAGAAAAATACACAAATGTTCAGTTTCTAAAAATACCTGGCAAAAATTGCGAACACGGCATCAATATTAAAATGCAATCGCTGCCCCAGATTGTTGTTCAAACCCATGTTAAGCGAAAATAAAAAATACAAGCACCCGATTACGGTCGCCGAAATGTTCGCGCAAGGAAATGCCGTGCGCCGAAACGTCCGTACACCGATATGTGCGTACACCGTAATGTCCGCACCGAAACGTCCTGCACTGGAGTATTCTAGCTCACTATACTGGAATGTCCAGCAACGAAATGTCCTAGACCTGGGACGACGCTGTGCGCATCTTTGGTGGAGCTCCCGCGGCTTCAAGTGCAATTTTCACCGATACTGATGAAACCTCGCAGCGTAGAGCTTCTATGACATTCCAGACACTCAGATGGCTGTGTCCGACTACGCTACTAAACCGACGGTTCCAGGCTTCGCAGTTGTTGATTGTGCGGTTTTAATGCAATTACTTACATTAAAATTTTTAATCGGTGCTCAGCCCTACCATCCATCCAGCCATCCACCCACCCACCCATTCATCCATCCATCCATCAAACCGTCCGTCTGTCGACCCAATTTGGTTTGTTAGGTTTTAGCCTCCAGAGGCGTTAATTTCTGCCCCCATATGAATATTAAAGCATTCTATCTCTTCCTCAACCCTGTGGCTAAAACGCAAAGGGGTAAAATCAAGGGAAACACGTCGACTGGAGTATGGGACCATTTTTTTCCTATATGGTCACTGGGACCATTTTTTCCGTTTCCGGGGTTCACCCATCACAGCCACGGCGGCTGCTTTTCAGATTGAGTGGAAAAGTGAAAACCCCCGTGTGTTGAGATTTTGGCGCACGGTGAAAATCCCCAGGGCATCAAAATTAATCCGGAGCCCCCCACTACAGCGCGCCTCTAGCCCATGGGTTTTTTTTTTACTCACAGGTGTCAAAAAACATATGGGCTATGAGGCGCTTCGGATTAATTTTGATCCAGTGCGGATGACCAGCTTCGGCTGGTGGAAATGGTCGTCGCAGCCGGCACCACGAATGGGGTCCTGAAATGAGGACACTACTCCGCAATTTTTGTGCTGACGAAATTTATTCTCCCTTTGTCTCGCGCTCTCTCTCATAGCCCATGTGTAGCTTCGGTGCGCTAAACCCCACAATCAATCACGTTCACGTCACGCAGCACGCGCTATTAATTTACAACTTTTACGTTTCAAAATCATAGCCTTTGTGAATCTTGCCAAGCGTGGACATTGCACGTCGAAGCTCTGTTTGGGCACTCATAACCTAATTCGGCTGTAAAGAACTCACAATGAAGGCAATGAGTAAGAATGCATTGGTAGACAACCCTCTGAATTTCTGTCGATTTTCTTATGGTACCTTTCACCATTATTTCTGAATTATTTTTCTCTAAATCTTCTATTTAACTGGCCTCCAGCCCAGAAAGGGCAGCATGACGTACGCCCCTCTGCCCTCGGGGACGCTATTTTATCACAGCTGCTCAAATACGACGTTGGTTATCTGAAGTTATGCGGGTATTAGAATTTCCTTCCAATTTTGTGTTTCACATTCGTTTAAGTAATTCGTGTAAGTTTTAAGTAATTCGTTTAAGTGTGAAGGCGTGTACCAGGCTCACAGTTGCGGAGATCCTAGCTGCGCTTTCATAGACCCTTCCTGCGTACCAGGACAGTTCATTTATTGACCCGCTTCCCGTGCACTCTTCCCGTAATGACGCTGACAATTCAAGCTTGCGCGCTACTGCGGCGGTTTCTTGTGCACTGTGCCCGTGCTGATTATGGGGTTTCATTCTTCGATGTTAGCGGCTTGTCCCCTTGAGAGAATCGACGAGTGGTGGGAGGAGCTGGCGCACTGATTTTGGAGACTTGTGTACTCCGGTCGTTCTCTTTCATCCGCATTTATTCTTTTCAGTCTCTCTGCGACCGCTACTTTTATTTAATGTTTTTTAATGTTTTATTTTCCTTGCAGTGTATCCTTTTATCCCCGTTGGATGACTATGTTATTAGTACGCCAAGAGACCGGGCTTTATCAAGAAGGAAGATGCTCAAACACTTTTGCTCATGTTTGCACAGCCGAACGAATGTGGCCTGAGGGGCTGAAGTTTGCGTTCGCTCCTGTCCTCCGTCCTAGTTCCCTTTGGAGAAGAAAGAAAGAGGAATTATTGACACAGAGAGAGGTAGGTGGGCCGGTTTAACCATGGATGCCTGGAGTAACATGGGTGCCTGGTCATTTTAGAGTTTCCGAGAAAGCGTCTAAAACAAGAAAGATGTCGCGCTTGTGTGGCAGCGAGAGAAGCTGGGGTGCTTGAAGAGGATTCCGAGTCAAGCGCGTCGAGACGGTAGGCAGTCACGCATTTATCATTTGTTAACAAGATCGCGGTACGCATGCAATGTAAGAGGATTGGTATGGGACGGGCCGGGAAGAAAAGGTATTCGGAGAAGGAGGAGTAGGAAGGGGACCAGAAGTCTCCCCACACGAGCAGCAAAATGAGCTGATTCCCGGCAGAAAGTACAAAATCATCCGTTGATGCATGGTGGATCGCGATTATTTTCCGACGAACAGCACCTCTGAGAGATGCGTTTCTTGCAGAGGGAGAAACGACAACTTCCAGCGAAGCGACGTATTTTCGTTTCATATTCCTTCGTTCTTCAGAAGAGTCGCCCTTCAGCAGCTCCCCTCAAAGAAAAGAATAATAGGCGGGGCGCCGGGCCGGCGGCGCGCCGAAAATTTTGCCCGGCGGCGGCGGCGGCGTGCTCATTCCCGCGACTTCGGCGGCGGCGCAGACGGCGTGACCAAAAAAGGCGGCGGCGGCGGCGTGGCGCGGCGGCGCACAGGTCTAGCGCTAGCACAGTGGCCACAGACTAGACCTGTGCGCCGGTCAGAAATCGCCGGCGGCGGCGCGCCGGTGTTCCCTCCTCCGGCGGCGGCGTGAAACGGCGCGGGGGTCCCCGGATCGGCGGCGGCGCGGCGCGGAATAGCGGGTGGTGGTTATGGTGGTGGTGGTGGTGGTGGTGGTGGTGGTGGAGAGAGAGAGAGAGAGAGAGAGAGAGAGAGAGAGAGAGAGAGAGAGAGAGAGAGAGAGAGAGAGAGAGAGAGAGAGAGAGAGAGAGAGAGAGAGAGAGAGAGGGGATTTTGTGGAAAAGAAAATATGCAAAAACCGTGGGGGATCCGGACATGTGTAGGACAATCCGGTGCAGCACGTCTCGGTGCGGACATTTCGGTGCACGGGATGTCCCAGGCATTTCTTTAAACATTTTAGCTTGAATACTTTCGTTTCGTCAGACGATACAATGTTACGTTCGGGAGCATTAGCGCCTAAAACCTAATTTCGAAATTAAATGTTAAAAATTAACGTTGCTAATTTACTTCCCTTCTACCATTTTTATTTCAGCACTCATGTGAACAACTCTAATATTTTAATTCAAGTGTTACCGAAAGGCTTTGATTTCACTTCACCCACCGCTGCAAGACGCTGCTGCTTTTAGTCGCTTCCTATCTCTCCTCCCTCCCCCCCCCCCCCCCCCCCTTCCCCGTCCGCCAAACCACCGCGAAAAGAAAGAAAGAAAGGAAACGAGCTATCTTAAGCGCGCGTGCATCCATTTTAATAATTCATAATTTTCTCTATCGATTTATTCTTGCAGTCGGTGTTGGTTCTACTCGGAAACTAGCCATTGATCGCACGGTGGAGTAGCAAAACGGGTGGGGGTGGGGAGGGCTAAGTGCTTAGACCAGCCCCCTTGGTGGAGAGAGGGGGGTGTCACTTGTGTTTCTTCAAAGTGTAAACTGGGCATCGAAAACGTGAATACGACTGTCGCGGCTCTCGCAAAACCAGCCTATTCAAAATTTTCCCCTCGTACAATGGAAGAAAAGGAGGAATGTCTGCGGTGTCCATGATATGCGCGACTTGAAGAGTTAATTGCAGGTGGGGCGACTGAAAGGAAAGACGGCCATTCCTGGCGAGGGGCGCCTTCCGTGTGGCCGCGACGCGCGGAAGCCTTGCAGCCATCGAGCTTGTTCCTCGATGGGGGCGACAGGCGCCAACGACCCTGGTCATTGTGTCCTCAGCGGCTTTTCGGGTGGCTTTTTGTTGTGCACTACAGAGGTCGTGTGAGCTCACGCCGAATGTATCGCTTTTTCTACCATCAATGCGGTGACTCTTTGGAGAAGGTGATGGCCGCTTTGCCTGTAAGATTTCCACGGGAAATTGAACATAATAACCATAATATTACTGAAAAAGAATCTGGGAAGGTTAAAACTTACAGACAGACGGAGGGGGAGGGGGGGGGAGCGCTGGGAGAATTGAAAGGAAATGAAAGTAAGCATGTAAAGCTAAAACGGAGGTTGGTTTGACCGAACAGAATTGGTGGTATTTGTACGCACAACCTGTACGCGCTTGATCAGCATTGATGAGATATAGAACCTGCAGCTGTTTTCAAAAGGCCCGTTCTTCTTCCGCGACAATATCCTAAACTTGTCTGTAAAAAAAAAGCTGGCGAGAACAGTGTCTCCAAATTCATTTAAACATGACAGCGCAGCCTATATAAACTTTTCATAAGATTGTCTGCATTTTTAGGGGCAACCGAATGTTTGTAAAGTTGAGGATTGTGAGAGTGTGCATTTTATTTAGAAAAAAATACATAAAGAATGCGTTAGCCATCGAAAACATCCGCTAAATTGTCTTTGCTGATTAGCATGCCCCAAAAAAGAGCGAATATAAATAACGTCTTGTCGTAAATAAAAAAAAAACATGTGCAGAAGAATTTAATCAGCTGGCTGCAAAACAGGTGTTCCCTGAACTAGGTATTAAAGAAAAATACAAAAATGTTCAGTTTCTAAAAATACCTGGCAAAAAATCGCGAACACGACATCAATATTAAAAGGCAATCGCTGCCCTAGATTGTTGTCCAAAACCCATGTTAAGCGAAAATAAAATATAACGGCTGTTTCAAGCAAACAAGCACCCGATAATACGGTCGCCGAAATATTCGCGCAAGGAAATGCCGTGCACCGAAACGTCCGTACACCGAAATGGCCTAGACCTGGGACGACGCTGTGCGCTTCTATGGTGGAGCTCCCAAGGCTTCTAGTTCAATTTTCGCCGATACTGATGAAACCTCGCAGCGTAGAGCTTCTATGACATTCCAGACACTGAGAGGCTAGCTGTGCCCGACTAAGCTACTAAACCGACGGTTCCAGGCGTCCTGGCTTCGCAATTGTTGTTTGTGTGGTTTTAATCCAACTACTTGCATTAAATTTTTTATCGATGCTCAGCCCTACCATCCATCCATCCATCCGTCCATTCATCCATGAAACCGTCCGTCTGTCGACCCAATTTGATTTGTTAGGTTTTAGCCTCCAGTGGCGTTAATTTCTGCCCCTATAGGAATATTAAAGCATTCCATCTCTTCCTCAACCCTTTGGCTAAAACGCAAAGGGATAAAATCAAAAGCGCAAAAAAGTTCAAATCTAACTTGAAGGGAAACACGTCGACTGGAGTATGGGACCATTTTTTCCGTTTCCGGGGTTCACGCATCACAGCCACGGTGGCTGCTTTTCAGATTGAGTGGAAAAGCGAAAATCCCATGTGTTGAGATGTTGGCGCACGGTAAAAATCCACAGGGGATCAAAATTAATCCGGAGCCCCCCACTACAGCGCGCCTCTATAGCCCATGAGGTTTTTTTTTTTTATCACAGGTGTCAAAAAACACATGGGCTATGAGGCGCTTCGGATTAATTTTGATCCAGTGCGGACGACCAGCTTCGGTTGGTGGAAATGGCCGCAGCTGGCACCACGAATGGGGTCCTGAAATGAGGACACTACTCCGCAATTTTTGTGCTGACGAAATTTATTCTCTCTGTCTCGCTCTCTCTCTCTCATAGCTCATGTGTAGCTTCGGTGCGCTAAACCCCACAATCAATCACGTTCACATCACGCAGCAACTTTTACGTTTCAAAATCATAGCTTTCTTGCGGAGCGTGGACATTGCTCGTCGAAGCTCTGTTTGGGATAGCCTAATTCGGCTGTAAACAACTCGCAATGAAGGCAAGAGGAGTAAGAATGCATTCGTAGACAACCCTCTGAATTTCTGTAGATTTTCTTATGGTACCTTTCACCATTATTTCTGAATTCTTTTCTGCAAATCGTCTAGTTAACTGGCCTCCAGCGAGAAAGAGCAGCATGACGTACGCTCCTCTGCCCTCTGGGACGCTATTTTATCACAGTGCTCAAATACGACATTGGTTGTCTGAAGTTGTGCGGGTATTAGAATTTCCTTCCAATTTTGTGTTTCACATTCGTTTAAGTAATGCATTGCTGATGTTAATGAGTTGTGAATGCTTGTGCCAGGCTCACAGTGCCGGAAATCCTAGCTGCGCTTTCATTGACCCTTCCTGCGTACCTGGACAGTTCATTTATTGACCCACTTCCCGTGCACTCTTCCCGTAATGACGCTGCCCATTCAAGCTTGCGCGCTACTGCGGCAGTTTCTTGTGCACTGTTCCCGTGCTGATTATGGGGTTTCATATATTCTTCGATGTTAGCGGCTTGTCCCCTTGAGAGAATCGACGAGTGGTGGGAGGAGCTGGCGCACTGATTTTGGAGACTTGTGTACTTCGGTCGTTCTCTTTCATCCGCATTTATTCTTGTCAGTCGCTCTGAGACCGCATCTTTTGTGTTAGTGTTTTATTTTCCTTGCAGTGTATACTTTTATCCCCGTTGGATGACGATGTTATTAATACGCCAAGGGACCGGCCTTTATTAAGAAGGAAGGTGGTCAAACACTTTTGGTGATGTTTGTACAGTAGAAATAATATGGCTTGAGTGGCTGAAGTTTGCGTTCGCTCCTGTCCTTCATCCTGATTGATTGATTGATTGATTGTGGGGTTTAACGCGCCGACGCAACGCAGGCGATGAGGCGCGCCGTAGTGGAGGGCTCCGGATTAATTTTGACCACCTGGGGATCTTTATCGTGCGCCGAAATCTCGTACACACGGGCGTTTTTGCTTTTCGCCTCCATCAGAATGTCCTTCATCCTACTTCCCTTTGGAGAAGAAAGAAAGAGGGATATTGACACAGAGAGAGTCGGGTGGGCCCATGGGTGCCTGGAGTAACATGGGTGCCTGGTCATTTTAGAGTTTCTGAGAAAGCGGATAAAACAAGAAAGATGTCGTGCTTGCGTGGCAGAGGGAAAAGCTGGGGTGCTTCAAGAGGATTCCGAGTCAAGCGCGTCGAGACGGTAGGCAATCACATCCTTTGTTAGCAAGGTCGCGGGACGCATGCAAGATGCTTGGTATGGGGCGGACGGGCCGGGAAGAAAAGGTATTCGGAGAAGGAGGAGAAGGAAGGGGACTAGAAGTCTCCCCACAAGAGCAGCAGAATGACTGATTCCAGGCTGAAAGTACAAATCATCCGTGTATGCATGGTGGATCGCGATTATTTCCCGACGAACAGCACCGCTGAGAGAGGCATTTCTTGCAGAGGGAGAAACGACAACTTCCAGCGAAGCGACGTAGTTTCCTTTCATACTCCTTCGTTCTTCAGAAAAGTCGCATAATAGGCGGGGCGCGGGGCCGGCGGCGCGCCGAAAATTTTGCCCGGCGGCGGCGGCGGCGTGCTCATTCCCGCGACTTCGGCGGCGGCGCAGACGGCGCGACCAAAACAGGCGGCGGCGGCGGCGTGGCGCGGCGGCGCACAGGTCTACCACAGACATGGCGGCTTTCAGTGTGGCCAAGCGAAGAAAATCGCCCGCTAAACTTTTGAATGAATACCGTCTATACCATCAATAATTTCCCTCTCTATTTCTGTGTTGGTGAAGTTATCGCTTACGAACGTTAAATCGAGAATGTTCTGCGAGTGGGGCGCTACCCGTGTTGGTTCAAGAATGACTTGTTTTAAGTTGAAAATAAACGCTGTGTCTAACAAAGCCTGTCCAAGAGCATTATCTGACGATTCACAATGTGTGGCCTGCCATGTTATTCCAGTCAGATTAAAGTCACCAGTAAGTATAATTTTATCCCATGGGTGAAAATGGTGCTGCATATAATCTGACATTTTATTGAGGCAGTCGATGCTCGAATTGGGTGGTCGGTACATAGTGCCCACATAAAGTGGGGAATTACTAAGTTTAATTTTGCACCACAGTGCTTCTGCGCCACTTACATCAGGGAGAGGGGTGGTGGGTACAGTCGAATCCACTTATAACGATACCGCTTATAACAATATATCGGATATAGCGATGGACAACGATTGCACCGTCCAATTTTGTATGCTTTCTATGGTAAAATAACCCGCTTATTACGATGCTCCCGAGCCGCGATATCGGATATAGCGATTGAATCCGCTTACCGCGCGCGCCGAAAATGGGAGCTGCCGCCGGCGCTGGCGCCGGCACTCGGCGCCGACAGCACGCGACGCGCCTTGCATCCCGTCCACCCCTCAGAAAACGAGTCGACTGCGCCAAGCGAGAGGAGGAGCAGCTTTTCTTCCCGACTCCCCTCCCGGAGCTGCTGCTTTGGCCTCGTCCGCGCGTCCGGCCGAACCAACGTTCGGCTGGTTCGGCCAGTTCGGCTCGCACTGCTCGCGGCTCGGAAGTTTCCCTCACCTTTTCTGCGCGCCGAACTGAGTGCTTTTTAAAGACGATAGTCTTTCTTGGGCTACTTAAACCCAGAAATTTTGGTCTGTCTGTATGTCTGTCTGTCCGTCTGTCTGTCTGTTACTCGATTCAGCCACCCGGCCAAAGTAAAACAATGCCTGCGCAATAGTCTTATATAGTCACAGCTAAATGTGCCCGTCTAAGTCCGGTGTAATGTTCATACTTGTCAATATTGTTGAAGAACAACAAGACATTACGCATATATAAGACAACAAATTAATACAGAAGTGATATTTGCAGCGTTCCTTTATAAAAAATCGTACATGTTTGATTTTGGCGAGAATAAATACTTCATTAACTGAAGAAAAAAATATCACTCCGCGGTCGCCTGCTGTCGCCCGCGCCATATAGCTTCTGGCGGCGTTTGAAGAAATCAAGCGCCAAGAGTTACGAAAGGTTCCACTACATAGGTTCCACGTTCTGCTTGGAACGCACGTGGACTAGGGAAACGCGGTTCTATAAACGTTGAAGTAGGGCGCCTCGATTCACACGCGTCTTCGCCGTACGGCAGCGTTGGCATCGAGACACCCGGTTTGGAGCAGTGGAACGCGGGAAATTTAAAATGATTTAAGCAAACCTTTGGCGTCTTTACCTTGGGAGGAGCACGACGCAACAGGAACAACATGAGAGGTGAGCGGGAAAGCGAAGGGAGGCATCTACTTGGCAAAAGTCGATAAAGACTATCGTCTTTTAACGACATTTGCAACGAAAGGAGCAGATACGCGGCCAATTTTTTTTCTCCGCATCTGCCTCCGTTCAACGTTTCACCAGTTTCACTGTTTCAGCGGACAGCGGTGAGAGCGACGACGACGACGACGCGGCTGAGCAGCCTACCCAGGTACCGTCATCGCACGAGGCCCAACGAATGATACATTCCCTACGGGACTTCATTTTCGCGAAGGACCTCCCGCTCAGCTATGTGGAGCAATTAGATGCTCTCGAAAAAGATGTGCGTCAGCTTCGCGTGAAGCAGTCAAAGCTGACTGACTATGGCTTTTCTGCAAACGAGTAGTGGCACTACCTCACTTGCGTGCTAATAAAATGTTTTGATCTCTCTTGTGGCTTTTTTTTTTCTCGACCCGCTTATAACGATTATCGGTTATAACGATGGGATTTTCTTGGCACTTGGATATTGTTATAAGTGGACTAGACTGTATATGGTTTTTCACCAAAACGGCTACACCACTGCCTCTAGAGCCTCTGTCGTTGCGTAATATTGTGTAGCCAGGTGGAAAAATGGTCGAGTTAGGAATATCGGAACAGCCATGTTTCCGTGACTGTGATAACATGAGGGTCATGTTCAAACAGGAATGCCTCGAGATCAGATACCTTATTAACAAGACTCCTTGCATTAATATTGACGATAACCAGGTCTGATGAAGTCTCGCATTGAATTACTCGTTCACGTTTTTTTGGCGTGGTTTGCTTAGAGGAACTTTGTCGCCAATTTCATCATCCCAAATGAAAAGTTAGTCATTAACCTTAATTTTGTCAAAAATCAACTTTACCTTCTCTTGTCTGTCACGGTTAGGCTTGCAACTGTGCCAAAGTTTTTTCCTTACGTTACGGATCCTTGCCGAAAAGTCTTCGCTTACCGATATATCCGACCCTTTAAGTTTGGGGCAGTTTTTAAATATTTTGACTTTATCCTTTATCTCTAAAGTCGAGCAGTTTTAGGATAACTGGGCGTGTGTTTTCAGTCTTCTTAGTCCCTAGACGATGTATTCTTTCAATGCCGGAAACCGTAACACCAAGTGTTTTTTGCACAAGATTACAAGATACTTCATTCAAAAGGCTAGCCTCAGTTTCGTCGTCCGGTTCCGGTAAACCATAGATAATTATGTTTGAGCGTCGACTTTGGTTTTCAAGATAGTCATTTTGGCGTGAGAGATGGTTTATGCCGCTTTCAAGATATAAGATAGCACCGATATAGGACGCTAACCAGTACAAACATCATTCAGTGCTGCGCTCATGCGCATATTTGCGAATCAGCCCATCGCTACAGTTTTGAGAGGAGAGGGGAAGGACGCTTGTCTAGGGTCCCATCCTGCAGAGCTACCAAAAAGTCTGTTCTTACGCAATGATCTACAGTTATAATACTGCCCTCTAATGAGAAATAGGGTGTTACAGTATACAGTTCACATGCTGCAACACCCTGCCACCCTGCATACATGAAAGGGTTGCAGCACACATGAAAAAAATTTTCAGCAAAACCACTCCCATTATCTTGCAAATTTTCCACTAACATCACATTTCAGTAAAATATGCTGTTGGGCTCGATGGTGCATATCGCTTGACAAAAAACACGACACAAAAACAATAACATTTCGGATCACAACAATCACGAAGCGATCACATTCTAGTTTAGTTAAGAAACAGGCCAAGCGACACGACCACTTCGTTACTTCTTGGCGCTTAAAAGGCACTTTTGAAAGTGCAACGAGGATGATGAAGGCCAGTTTTTTTTTACTTCTTTTTTTTACTGTCTCACTTGCACATAACCAATGCTCTAAAAAGCACTCTTAGGAGGGGTTGACGTAACTTGCGCAGGCAGCCGATTTGCCCACCGCGTCAAGCTGGCACATGCGCGGAGAAAACGATGCCGGACGCTCCCTGGGCACGTAACACGAACGCACACTTGAGACGACGTAAACCTTCGAAGGGTAGGGGAAACAAACATCGGTACCCTTCGCCGTCGCCACAAATTCGCCCGCCAAACCGAGACAGATTCCTGAGCACTGCTTGAATGCACCACAAGTGGCGTTGCAATACAGTCACAAATAGAGTTCCTGTATATGCTCCCTACGGGAGCAGAGTTGCGCATAGGTCCGCCATCTTAACCGCCGAGCATCCAAAGCAGCGTGGGAAAGCCAACCATCGGGCTTGTGTCGTGCGCACCGCGCGAGGGGAGCGTGAGCGCGCCCCGACGTCGCTGCTTTTTTTTTTTTTTTGTAACGCGCGCTTTGCTTTATTATTAGGGGTGTTTTCCTATAACGCATATCCGAATATCGGGAAGATATGGCTGTGCAAAATGCTCCGAAATATCCCTCCAGGTCTTAACAAACATATATGTTTTACTATAAATTTAACGAAGACGTGACTCGTTTTGCTCAATAAACCTCCATACTGGTTAGATGCCTGGTATAGAATCAGCACGCGCGTATATACACACTGGGTTATTTGGAACTCAACCTACAGTTTTTGCAGTCTATAGTGCATGTCGGCAAACTTTCATGCCTTGACAACGTAAAGTGATGTGACCAGGCATCTAACCAGTATGGAGGTTTATTGAGCAAAACGAGTCACGTCTTCGTTAAATTTATAGTAACACATATAGTTTGTTAAGACCTGGAGGGATATTTCGGAACATTTTGCACAGCCATATCTTCCCGATATTCGGATATGCGTTATAGGAAAACTGCACTCAAGAGGAGGAGGAGGAGGAGTAGGGGGAGGAGGGGAAAACTTTGTTTAACAATTAAATCGATCTGGTTAGCCTGGGGAGGGGCGAAGCATGCAGTATATAAGGGTATTCAAAAATTGCAGGTCTCTCTCTTGCCACACGGCGTGTTTCAACCGTTCCAGGCGCGAAGAACAAATCCTATTCTACTCGGGATGGCGTTCTATGATTTCAAGAAAATTACTTTTACTCTCTTGTCCTGGACAGAG
Source organism: Haemaphysalis longicornis (assembly GCF_048455015.1). Taxonomy (NCBI): domain Eukaryota; kingdom Metazoa; phylum Arthropoda; class Arachnida; order Ixodida; family Ixodidae; genus Haemaphysalis; species Haemaphysalis longicornis. The sequence goes on from NW_027526336.1 coordinate 3,616,322, forward strand.
GACCCGGCCCACTAACCAGATTGATTTAATTGTTAAACAAAGTTTTCCCTTCCTCCCCTTACTCCTCCTCCTCCTCTTGAGTGCAGTTTTCCTATAACGCATATCCGAATATCGGGAAGATATGGCTGTGCAAAATAGAGTTAGGCGTCAGCTTCTCATGTAAGCATTCGAACAAAAAGAACAGTCAGCTGCTAATAACCGACAACAGCAAAAATGGAAGACCAAAACAAATTCTAGGCCTTCAGGGCTGTCGGCTTGACCGCGTACTGAAGTTGTGCAAAAATATACTCTTCATGTACTAGCGTGTTGAGGCTTGTCGCTGTCGCGCTACGAACTACGAATGCGACATGACAGCGGCGCAAAATGTACGAAAGACGCCGACAGCAGAGGGCAGCAGCGGCGTTGCAGCCGCATCGCCGGCTTCTCTGCGGTGCGTGGATGCTTTTTGTGCACGTGACGGCGATCAGCGAATAGGGTCGTGAGCGGCGAATGGAAATCAAAGGCGCAACTCTTGCTCCCGTAGGGAGCATATATACAGGAACTGTAGTCACAAACAGAGCCTTCTATTTAGTAGAAGGCTCTGCGGCCGCGGAGACGCCAGCGCCATCTCTCGCCCCCGCCGCGGATCCTCCCGCGGCGAAGTGCGAGGAGGTGGCGCCACTCGTCGGCACCCCAGCAAAGAAAGAACTGAAACTAAAGCGTGGCAAACTGTTCGCATGGCGACGCAGTGAAACATCCCCCTCGTGAGGGGCACGATCAAATGCAGAGCATTTCCGGGGGCGCACGACGTTAAGTAGTTTGCGTTACGTTAATGTTGTTGCACTTGTGGCAACTGCTGACGAGAGAGCGCTCGTCAGCAGCAATTTGAATGAGTCAACGATATAAGGCGCGTTCGTAGCGTCCCATTCTGTGTCGGCTTTGTGGCGCAGTGGGTAGAGCACCATGTACATTGCGTTCCGCCCGCAGGGTCGAGGGATCGAAACCAGGCGCCGGATTGTATTTTCTTTTATATAGTGTAGGGGGAGGGGTGCAGACAACGACGGTGCGGACCACGACGGGACAACGCGGGTGACATCGTGAGTTATTTCTCGACCTATCGAAAGCGTTCGATCGCGTATCGCATCCTAAGTAGAAGTGTGCGAATATTCGAAATTTCGAATATTCGATTCGAATTTTTTGGTATTCGATTCGATTCGAATGACACTTTTATGGTTCGAAATATTCGAACCACCCAAAAAAAAAATACATTCAGAGCGTACCTCAGCAGCAAAGTGGCGAAGCATATACACGGCGAACGGTACGTGCTTTCGCAGACTGTATGTTGTTTTCTGCTCGCGAAAACGCTCTGCGCACGCCCAACGCGCGCTGACACCGCCGGGAAACCACCCCCACGCTGCGCGCGGCGCGGCCGGCGGCGTCAACGTGGCGTCGGCTCCAGCCGCAAAGTGGCGCGGGCGCTCGAGCTCGAGCGACCGTTTCTAACCGCTCTTTAAAATGCTGCTCAAGGGAGACACGAAGTTGCTTGTGCGGTAAAGGAGCTGATAATGCATGCGAAAACGGTACTATAAAACATCATCCGCGCCGCTAGAAAGCGCCCGTAAAATATTTGCCGGGGTGCTAAGCCTAACCATTTCCGGCGGAGCCAAGCCGGCTGTCTCAATCTCGTCGCAAGTAGTCAGGCTCCTCCATTCAGCCGCGCGCGTCGTGCGTCATTTTCTGACCGAGGTAGGCGCTACCGCAGGCGCGAAATCGTCGATGCGGGCGTGAAAATACAGCGCTCGCAGAGCCGCGGCGAGCGTATCGCGTGCAAAAACGCACCATGCGGTTCACGCTTGACTGCTGCGGCGTGTAGCGAGCTTGGGCACAGCGAGTGAGGAGACGAGCGCGAAGCTTTACGTGCTCCAGAAAGGATTGCTTTGCGACATGGGGGTTAAAAAAAGCAGAAAAAATCACGAATTCCTTCACGCGAAAGTAAGAGAAGAAATAAACGAAAACTTTTTTCAGCGCTCGATTTTTTGGTCTGTGTTGGTTCATACGAATTTCGGATGATACGAATATTTTTCGCGGTCCCGCAAGATTAGAAATAAACGAAAACTTTTTTCAGCGCTCGATTTTTTGGTCTGTGTTGGTTCATACGAATTTCGGATGATACGAATATTTTTCGCGGTCCCGCAAGATTAGTATAATCGAGATTTTACTGTATCAGCGCGCAGCAATGTGCACGGGCTCGGGCATGCCAGCCACTACAAAGGGGGCCTGAGATGGATTTTAAAGTGTTTTTGTTTGTGTCAGAAATCTACTCTATAGTGCTTGTAGAAACAAGTCCAAAAATAGTAAGCACATTCGCTCACGCTAACAAAAGTTATTACCCCGACGAGACAGAACTATTTGTTGGCTCGGCGGCTTGCGATGACGACATAGTCCGACCTCGTCCGAGGCGAAGCACTCATTTCATGGTTGGCCGCCGGAATGTCCGCGATTTTTGACGGCGGCGGTTTGGTTTAGAGCGTCGTCGTTACCATGGTTACTTCAGCGAGTGGGTCGCACATGAGACGACGACGTCCTTTTTTTTTTTTAAGCTACGTTTTCAGTCTTTACTGACTTTGAGCAGGAGATACTGGTGATCGCGGAAGTCGACCTTGCATGCGCGAGAGTTTCCGTGAACGGTAACTTATTTTTACCGTCGCTATCGATACAGAGGCTAGAATTTCTACCGACTGTAGTAGCGAGCCCCCTGCGCCGGCGAAATGTACGCTCGCGTTTTGATTAGATTACCGGAAAGTTCCGAGTGAACGCCCTCCCCCCCGAAACATCGCCCACCCCCTTTTATGGGTGAAATATTCAATTTACTGAAAGACGCGCGCCCACCCCGTAAAACCCATGGCTTTAGCGCCGATGAGTGAACAAAACAAACCCGAATCATCTCTTCATGTGTAGATGCGGTCACTTATTCGTCCTTTCCGCGCTTGACCCAAAATTTCGCCCATCTCGTATTTTTCACTTGATATCACTGTACTTAAATTTGGGTGGGCGTTCTTCCGGAACTTTACGGCACAGCAAATGCGCTGTGCTCTGCGCTTCATGCAAGCAATCTTTTAGTTGATGTTGTTTACTACATTCTTGCTAAATGATGATCAGGAGCACGATAAATGACAATTTTTTGTAGAATGAGCGAGCAAAATTTCCGCCCCTACTCCAGCTTCCCACGCTTCCAATGGTTCAGATGCCTTTATGAACTAGCATAGCCCTTTTATGCTTTCAAAATCGTCTTGGGCAAGGTAATATAGGTAACTGCGGAATCATTACAATATATCTTACTCATTTTATATCGAAATATTTAGCGGTGGCGTGAATTCTGGTTAATGCAATACTTGGTCCTAATTGTTCCCACTAGATGGCGGCGTCAACGTCATGTTTTCGATTTTTTAAGCTCTACAGTAGAAGTATACGGCTCTTTAAAAAAAAATTATTGTATTGTGTTAAATTATTGTATTAAATTATTGTATTGAAATTATTGTATTGTCTTTCAAAACTAAAGAATCCATCCTTTCAAACGGCCCAAAACTAAAAGGTACAAAATTTAGCATTGGCGAAGATTTCACATACCCTGTTCGAATAGCCCGAAAAGAGCTCGTTGCTTTCGCTAGGAGCAAATCTGTGCCATTTTCACTGCGTTTTCAAACTTTGCACATTGGCTCTAAGCGATACATTTTCGACTACGAAGCAGGAATTGTCAAGGAAAAAACATAGGGATCAGTACGCTGTACGCCGTCAGTACGCCGTCGGCAAGCGCGCCAACAGCCACGTACAAGCACTAAAGCTAAGCTTTCGTTTTCTGTAATTTATACTAACATCCGTAGTTTTCTTCCTAAGCGCGTGCCCCTGTCTAATCTGTTAAAATCATCTAGTAGTAGTATACTTATATTGACCGAAACGTGGCTTACTGACGACATTTCAGATACAGAGGTTCTGGCTGACTTGCCGCACTTTAACCTTTTTCGTCACGACCGTAAAAACGCACGTGGTGGGGGCGTACTCATCGCGACTAGCAAAAAGCTATCTTGCTCCCTTATCAACATTGCCTCACAACTTGAAATATTGTGGGTAATGTGCCGTGCACCACCCGAAACAGTAATACTTGGCGTATGCTACAGGCCCCCTCGTACTGATCCAAATTTCGCCCACGAATTAAATGAAATGCTATCTACGCTTACTAATAAACACCCTACCGCACATATCCTCCTTTATGGCGACTTTAATTTCCCGAATATTGACTGGCTGAACCAAACACAACTAATTACAGGAAATACCGAAGCAAGAGAATTTGTCGATGTTTGTCTGAACTTTAACCTTACGCAACTGGTATCCGAACCAACACGTGTAACTAGTGAATCTTCGAATATTTTAGATCTGATACTAACAAACAGCCCCGAAAGCTTAGAATCTATCTCGTACTTACGTGAAATCAGTGATCACAAAGTTATTCATACTACACTAAACTTCATCCCTAAAACACGCCACATTTCCAGCAAAACAATTCATATGTACAATAAGGGTGATTACGAAGCAATTAATAACGAACTGCGAGATTTCCTGCCTGCGTTTGAATCCAATTTCGATTCCCGATCTCTTAACAGTAACTGGTTAGTCTTTAGGGACAAAGTAATCGAGTTAGCTAATAAATATATCCCCAAGATGAACTTCCCCGCCAATGAAAATAAACCATGGTTTTCAAAACGTTTAAAAAGGCAAGAAAACAAAAAGAAACGTCTCTTTCGTACTGCGAAACTTAATGGTACTGCGTGCGCATGGGACAAGTACTATGCTGCAGAAGACGCATATTATGCTGCAATTCGAAGTGCAAAACAGACGTTTTATCGCGTTGACTTGCCTAAAATTCTAACAAATAACCCTAGAAAGTTCTGGGAAGTTATAAACCCGCAACCGACACGCGAAATAACGCTTACTGACCATAACGGAGAGGAAGTTAGCGACGCTGATTGTGCCGACGTATTTAACATCGCGTTCTGCTCTGTGTTCACTAAAGAAGCAGATTCGCCACTTCCCTCGCCACCTACTACGACTTTACCGATAATGGCTCCAGTGGAATTTTCTGTTGCTGGAATTTCGTCCCTTATCGACAGACTTAAACTTTCATCATCGGCTGGCGTAGACAACATTAACTCCAAACTGTCAAAAAACACTAAACAAATTATTGCAGTGTATTTTTCGATGCTGTTCTCATTGTCGCTTGAAACAGGAATGTTACCAGACGACTGGAAAGTGGGAAAGGTCATTCCGGTCCACAAATCAGGTAACAAACAGTCACCCCTAAATTACCGTCCCATTTCACTAACCAGCGTCTCATGCAAAATCATGGAACACGTCATATACACTCACATAATGCACTTCCTGGACGCTAACAATTTCTTTCATTCTGCCCAACATGGCTTCCGTAAATCTTTATCTTGTGAAACACAACTAGCGATATTTACTCATGATTTGCATGCTAATCTTGACCGTAACCTCCAGACTGATGCAATCTTTCTAGACTTCGCTAAAGCTTTTGACAAAGTACCACACAAACGCCTCTTACTAAAACTTGCCCAGTTGAATCTGCACCCAAAAATTCTAGCATGGATTTCAGAATTTCTTGCTAACCGTTCCCAGTTTGTCGATATTAAAAATAACCATTCTAGCTCCCTCTCGGTAACATCGGGCGTCCCCCAAGGGTCTGTCCTCGGACCCCTTCTGTTTCTAATATATATTAACGATCTACCCATGCATGTATCTTCTCACATCCGCATGTTTGCCGACGATTGTGTTCTATACCGCAAAATTACTAACCCTTCTGATCAAACTGCGCTCCAAAATGACCTTAACCGTGTACAGCAATGGTGTGACCTGTGGTTAATGGAGCTTAATCCCACTAAATGCAAACTCGTTTCTTTTCAACGCCAGCGTAATCCCTTGTATTTTTCTTACGTAATAGCTAACTCGACTCTTGAACAAGTTCAATCCTATAAATACCTAGGCGTCACCTTAACCAGTGATCTTTCATGGCGCACGCATATCACGAACGTCATATCATCAGCAAACCGATCTTTGGGTTTCTTAAAGCGCCATCTGCGTCATGCCCCACTGGACGTCAAACTTCTCGCCTATAAATCTTTAATCCGAACTAAACTAGAATATGCGGCTCCCATATGGAGTCCGCACCAGGTATACTTGATCAATGAATTAGAATCTGTGCAAAACCGCGCCACTAGGTTCATTCATTCCTCATATTCATATGACATAAGCATATCATCCCTTAAACGCGAAACTGGTCTTTCAAATCTTTCAGTGCGCCGCCGCATCACCAGCCTTTGTTTGCTACACAAGTTTTTCTACAGCCCTCTTAATCAAGCACCCTACATCGTACCACCGACGCGCATATCTCACCGCACTGCCCACCCGTATCAAATTGCGCGTCCACATGCTCGCACTACTACTTTTTCTGCCTCTTTTTTCCCCTGTGTAGCAGTGGACTGGAATGGCCTTCCCTGTGACGTTCCGGACATCACGTGTTCATCAACATTTAAAGAGAAGGTCACCACGCACATTTCCATTTGACGACCTGTAAACATTTATCTGTTACCCACCCCTTATGTAATACCCCCTACAGGGGGTCTTTAAGGTATGAAAGTGATGTGAAGTGATGTGATGTGATGTGAGAGTTCAATCTAAGACTTCTAAGATTCAAGCCATTTCAAGCGTACGCGAACAGTTCTGGGCAACAAACGTTTGTGTCATTTGCTTTGCGACAAATTCGCCAGATGTCGCTACTCGGCAGAGCCGGTTAGGGTGCCTCGATGCGCGCCCGCTCCGCTGAGGGTGAGGACAACCGCGTCGTCTGCTAGCGCGACCGCCATTTTCTTGCATCCGCTAGGCGCGGGGCGCGCGTTTGCTGCGTGACGCGCCTTGATAGTGCTGGTCTCGCTAACAGTGTGGGCTTGATTTGGCTTTACTTTTGATATACATTCTTTTTCTAGAGTAGATGAACAGAAGAGTTACGTTTTGGTGAAGGATTCTCTATTTTGAGGTGATTAGCGAAGGTATGGTGAATGCCTTCCTTTTTTTACGATAGGTGACACGGCGGGAAACTTCTCGCCGTCGTGTCATACCGGCGCCGTGAACTTGCTGTCGTTGAGTTTACATATAAACATAGCAGAAAGTAGGCAGAGTACACGAAGGAAGGGAACTGCTGCATATTCAAGGGCGAATGTCCGGCACGCTTACAGCCACTGAAACTATTATTCGGTACTTACATATATAGGATTGCCTGGCGGCAAAGTGTGTCATGCATGCACTGTGCAATCTGAACGTGATTGATTGATTGATTGGTGAGGTTTAAAGCGCCTACACTACATAAACGATGAGGCGCCGTAGTGGAATGCTACGGATTAATTTTGACCACCTAGGAATCTTTAACATGCGCCGAAATCTCGAACAAACGGGCGTTTTGTATTTTCGTCTCCATCAAAAAAGCGGCCGCCGCGGCCGAGAATCGAACCAGCGTCCTTGGGCTGCAATCTAAACAGGAATAATCATTTAATACCTTGAAGCAAAAATACACTATGCACAAAGTGATGAACGATATCCTCCACTGCTGTTACATAATACATTATGTACAAAATGATACAAACACACTTCACTGCAGTTATAATACAGGTAATGATGATTACGCTCGAATGTTTTCGAACTTGCTTTTTGAGATTTTGAATAGACCCTATGCAAAATGCGCCCCGCCATCTCACGTCGACTCCGGTAACTAGGTCCGCCATTTTGGTACGGTCGTTTGAAACCGAAACCAAGTAGCAAAACATAGAAGGCGGGCATTGACCGCACTTGTTGATGGACTACAATGCCGTAGCATTGCTGCGTGCCGCAGTGCACGCAACGAGGAAATACCGGTCCAGATGGAGAAAAGGCACGTGAAGTTCCACGCTCTTGAACGAACTTTCTGACGCGAACTACGCCGGCGCGAGCAACCTTTGTGACACGCTGAGCGCGTTGCGCTGGGAGCGAGTATTTGTCATTGGTTCGCTAAGCGCGGGATTTCGTAGTCGCTGTCCGGATGAAAAATACAGCTGCGTTGGAGTTCCGTGGTTCAGCCTTTGTATTATAAATGAAGCCTGAGCGTGCGTCACCTATTTATGACTGACAGCGGCGCTCGAGCGGGGAAACAGTACCACACGTTGTCAAAATTAGGCTTTATTTCTTCACTCGTCCCTGTGGCTCTACGCCCGCTTCATTTCATTGTTAAATGGTACCGCTTAACCCCTACACGAGCCTTTATCTTACCTAGGGCTGTAAACTTTTCTTGCCGCACTACGCCGTCACGGCGCGGTTGAAAATTTCCTCTGTGGCGGGCGCGCACGGTATCGGAGTAAGTTGTTAGTTTCTTTTCGGTGCATTTAACCGCCTGTCGTTGCGGAAGTGGCGTACACTGTTTTATGATGATCTGACGTTGGAAAATTCGAGTTTCTGCACTTGGTTCCCGATTTGCCGGGCTGACAGGTTTGTTTACGTCAAGTTAACTTGTTGCCCATTGTCATTTCAGCCGCGATGTATTTACTGTCGAATATTTTGCGACTAAAATACACACTCACTCCTCTAGTTTGTCACATACTGCATGCATGCCTCCGGCGTAATGATAGTGGCCATTGATGTAGGTAGGTGAGGAAATGTTCAAGTTTTCATCAAAAAAAAAAAAACGGCCCGAGTTGCATCAGTCCACCGCGCATCAGCTTGAGTGGTTTTGCTTTTTTTGTATCCACAGTGAAAATCCTAGTAAATTAAAATACTTCGCTGATTTATAGCGCGTGCAATATAGCAAACTGTGGATATAAATGGAACAGCATTCGCGCACCCCTGCATGCAGCGGTCTAGTAAACACGACATTGCCCAGCCTCTGCGTGCTCGCGAGATGACCACGGCGTGATGTTGCTTGAATGCTAGCTGGTAGCTCATAGGTGACCCTCCAGGTGACATGCCAGTCCTCGTTTCTGTTACTGTGTGTGTGTGTGTGTGGGGGGGGGGGGTGAGGCCAGCAAAACTGAGGCAAAAAACCCATTCCAAAGGCTACCAAGTTTTCTCCCGAGCGCTTGCAAGACACTTTATTGCTGCTCGCATTGCTCCTGCACTCGACGTGCGCCGAACAGACGCATTGGCAAGGGAAGGGAGGGGCCATTTTCTTGCGGGCTTCTCCAGTCAATGTCTTGGACACTCGCTGGCTTGATGCCCTGCTGTCTCAGACGTCCCCACTGTTGTGGCAGTTGTGCACGCAAGCTCCGGTGGCGCCTCTTTAAAACCTTGGGCTTGCAAGAGGACGAGTACACCTGCCAGGATGTGACTGCATGCTCCACTGCAACCCGCCGGGCACTCGCACGCTGCCTCCACAATCGCCCCACTGTCCGTCTCAGAGGTGAGGCACACAACATAGGGCCGGTCAATTTTTCTCTGGGAGCGAAAGCAGCTGCTGACCACATGGATGAGGCCCAACCTGCAAGAACAGAGAGAGTAACAGTAAATAGCACTCAGGGAAGAACAGGACTAATCCGCTACAGTTTATGCTACAGGGACAGAGCAGAAAGCAGTGGCCGCAAGGAACATCTCGACTCAAAATGACCAGATTTGGTGTCTTGCTTAACACTGTTGCAAGGGCAATAATCTACACCTCAAACAGCAATGGTGTCAAAATTGTTTTTCAAGTTCGAGCGTGCAAGTATCGCTGCATGATTTGTTAATGTACTTTCAAGAGAACCTCACCGTGGGTAATGATACCAGTACCCGCATATTCGTGTTCGTCATAACTTAAGCAAGCAATATTATGATTATCTGGAACTCACTTCCAAAACCTTTCCAGATAAACAGGTAAACATTCTGGCTATACCGATGACCCATCGAATTTAAAAAAAAAAATTTTAGTTCAGTGAGTTCGAGCTAACGAGGTTTTACGGTATTATCTGTTCGGGCACACTCAAAACATGCGCTTTAGAAGCTACCACAACCACCCCACTGCCAAAAAAGGACAAGCCAGACGCACAAACAGATTTTTACGGCAGGACATGCGCAATAAATAATGAAAACACACACAAAAACGAAAATTCAAGGCGCATGTGCACTTTTGTAGTTGACTTCGCCGCAAAGCACGAATGCTTTGCGGCAAACGCACGGGCGGACGACCGTCACGGAAAACGGCCGCAACCTTTCCGTAAACATCTTCGCCAAAAATCGTCCCGTAAATTCGATGTACAGCATTTGAAAATACCTAATCCACCCACTAGCGGTACGGTCTGGCGATTGTCGCTTTCCTCTTTCAGGGTTACTGCAACAGGGTCCCCGCTACGCATTTACATGGTAAACAACGGTGAACAAAGTGCTGTACAAATGCTCATACCGGTTAACTCGCGTCAAGTAAAAAACAAAGATTTACTTACTGCGAGTCGCACGTGTTTGTCCGCACCGATGAAGGCGAGCAATGCGGCTCGGTGGCTAGGCGGCATGCCTGCTGCGCTGGGCTCGGATGGGTCTTCGGCGCGGCACCACGAGTGGTGTGAGTCCTCAGACACAGTCGGCAGCGCAGACGAGTCCTTCGTCCACAATCCGTGGTCGGGACCCGAAAAACGCAGTCCAGTTTGAGCCATACCGCGTTACCGTCACCTACTTTTCCACAGTAAACAATGCGAGACTTCGCGATCGTCGCCCGTACCAATATGGCGGACGGTCTTGTTTACATCAGTGTTGCTAGATCACCAAGCAATTTCGCATAGGGTCCATTGCGTTCTTAGCATGTGTGTGATGTTCTTGAAGTACGGTGTATCTTCTTTCCAGGTCTGCCAACTGCTTTTTCAACTCAGCACAATCTCTTTGTGTCTCACTAGCTGTGAGAGTTTCATTTGTCGAGTTTGGAATTCCGACATTCAAAGCTTCGACACCTGGGCTGTTGAGTGGGAGGTTTTCCGATGCCGTCTCTTGTGAGTTGACTCGGGGAGGATTTCCGCTGTCTGATGATGCGTGAAGTTCTTCAGCGGGGTTGTCCACCTCTTCATTGTTGGATGTGGGCTTAGGCTGCGTTCTGTCTCCGGGTGGCTTTCCCTGCTTTGGACCGATTTCTTAAGTAATGTACGCACTTATACGAAAACACGCAGTGAATGAAATGGTAAATGCCGACCTCTGATTGGGAAAGGCGTTGGCACAGCATTTGGCTTCAGCTCCTTCCATCCATCTGCGCGGTTCTGTTCAAAACAGGGTCCTTCAAAGTGAGCCTGCACGATAAACTGTCAATATAGGTGCCTTTTTCTCCAGAGAATTAAGAATAAATGACGTGAAATCAAGCAAATCGAACAAACAGGCATCCACGCGTATCGGCTCACATCCGCACATGAAGCACGAGGTCGCGGGTTCGATTCCCGACCGCGGCGGCCACTTTTCTGATGGAGGCGAAAAGCAAAAACGCCCGTGTGTACGAGATTTCGGCGCACGATAAAGATCCCCAGGTGCTCAAAATTAATCCGGAGCCCTCCACTACGGCGCGCGTCATCGCCTGCGTTGCGTCGGCGCGTTAAACCCTACAATCAATCAATCATCAATCACATCCGCACATGATTCACAAAATAGAGGTGTAATTGACACATTTCTTTTCACCTCCATGCGCTACTTTTATGGCATGATAAGCGACAATAAAAATATTATAATTTTTGTGCACAACAAGATTTATAACAGACCTCAAGTTTAGACAACACGGAGAAACACGAGCATAACGCGTCGCATGCAGTTTTACGCTTTGGGATATATCATTCACACTGCCGAAAATTGGGCTTTTGGTGAAGTAAGCGTGATGCGCCGGGGTGACGCTTCGGGACTGAGAAAGGTCACACACGTTTTTACAACGAGCGCCTTATTTCGTGATACAAAGTGAAATGACTGAAGATGCAAAGCGCCACACGTTTTATATCGGCCCCCTGCTTTAAGAGACCACGTCCGTTTGCATCAATCAAAATATAAAAAGGGCCGCAAAAGCATGATGAAACCTCCAACATAAACACGTAAAACCATGTGTCTGGTATCAACAAACAGCCACACAGACAAGCTTACAATAGCCCCAAATGGATTTGGCACTGCTGAGAAGCCGGGTACTTGCACTGCATATGCAGGAGTGCTTCGTCGGCTGCCACTTGTCCCGCTAGACCTTCACCGTCCACAGAAGCCCGTCCACAGAAGCCGCCTTTTTGGGTTTCTAGGAAACGAAACATGCTCCAGAGATTTTTAGCGCTGCTAGAACACAAGGGAACGCAGCACCCAGGCATTCTGCAAAGAGATTTTGTGAAGAGCGCCGCTTTTCACGCGCCTAGCGCGGGAGTCGGCGGGGGCGGGATGCAAGAAAATGGCGGCGTGCCTCCCGTGAACCGGTCTTGGCGGCGGCGACCCCTTCAAAGAGTGGCGCCACCCTCCGCGGAGCGGGCGCGCATCGAGGCACCCTAGAGCCGGTAAGCCCGGTAAGCCGGAATGCAGAAACCGCAGAGTGCAATCCCTTCGTTTTCAGCGGCAAACGGCTACTCTTGCTTCATTTAACACGGTAAACGGTAAAGTGCGCTAAGGACACTAGGCAACAGGTTCATTCAGAAGGCCGGTGCAGCAAACCACACTTTCCTGCGATCATGACTTCATGGGAAGCAATGAAATGAAACTCTTTGGCAGTTGTCGTTACGGGATAAGCATGCTCTTGCCCTTGTCGCGACCGCCGCAGAAAATCAGCTGCGACAGCGTTTGGGCTTGAACTGATTTATTCAGCCCGCGTGAGCGCACTTGAGCGTGCGCCTCGTGATCACGAGCAGTGTCCGGCGTCGTCCAAGCGCTGCGTGCGGAGCTCCTCCTTCGTCGTGTCGTCGACGCGGCGCTCCCTTGGCGCGCCGTTCATTACCACCTCTGAAAGAACGTCGAGGCTACGCTCGAAACACAGATGGTGCAAAGAATCCTTTCGGGTACAGCGTCCAAGAAAGCAAATGCAAAGAAAACTGGTGATACTCTAACACCAGACACAGACCTCTGAGCGATCACGCTGGCTGCAAGCGTCGTTGCTCCTGCGCTCACTGTATCCTTCCGCGGAGAAGGGAGGAGCGTCAAGCCCGGTTTGGCCCGGTGTGTAAGTGCTTTACACTCCGGTATAAAACAAATATGTGTGACTGTGTAAAAGCACCCACACACAAAAGATGTTTTTTGTAGCTTTCTGATGTTTTTACGCTCGTAAGAAATTGATTAAATCAAGAGCGCACAAACACGTCACGATTAGTTCAAGAAATAGCCGTTGCGCTCCGATACCATCGACCCCCCAAAAACCCCCATCTCAGGGGCCCTTTAAAGGGGGCCTGAGATGGATTTCAAAGTGTTTTTGTTTGTGTCAGAAATCTACTCTATAGTTCTTGTAGAAACAAGTCCTAAAATAGTAAGCATGTTCGCTCACGCTAACAAAAGTTATTACCCCGACGAGACAGAACTATTTGTTGGCTCGGCGGCTTGCGATGACGACATAGTCCGACCTCGTCCGAGGCGAAGCACTCATTTCATGGTTGGCCGCCGGAATGTCCTCGATTTTTGACCGTGGCGGTTTGGTTTAGAGCGTCGTCGTCACCATGGTTACTTCAGCGAGTGGGTCGCACATGTGACGACGACGTCCTTTTTTTTTTTTTTTTTAAGCTACGTTTTCAGTCTTTACGGACTTTGAGCAGGAGATACTGGTGATTGCGGAAGTCGACCTTGCATGCGCGAAAGTTTCCGTTAACGGTAACTTATTTTTACCGTCGCTACATAGCGATACAGAGGCTAGGATTTCTACCGACAGTAGTAGCGAGCCCCCTGCGCCGGCGAAATGTACGCTCGCGTTTTGATTAGATTACCGGAAAGTTCCGAGTGAACGCCCTCCCCCGAAACATCGCCCACCCCCTTTTACGGGTGAAATATTCAATTTACTGAAAGACGCGCGCGCACCCCGTAAAATCCATGGCTTTAGCGCCGATGAGTGAACAAAACAAACCCGAATCATCTCTTCATGTGTAGATGCGGTCACTTATCCGTTTTTTCCGCGCTTGACCCGAAATTTCGCCCATCTCGAATTTTTCACTTGATATCACTGTACTTAAATTTGGGTGGGCGTTCTTCCGGCCCCCAGATGAAAATGGACTACATATTCTTGCTGGAAATGAGGATTTCCAGCCACATTTCTAGCATAATTTTCCAGTGCCAGCTGTGAATATCAACTTCCCGCTGGAAACGTAACCTTCTGAACGAGAAATATTGATTTCCAGCCAGAACACAATTTTTTTCTCTCTGGAAATTTGTGACCCGGCCGGAAAGGTTTCCAGCTGGAGGCAGAATTCTTAATTCTGGCTGGAAAAGATATTTCCAGCCCTAGCCGGAGGTGCTCCTGGAAATGAACGTTGTAGCACTTTTCGCTTTTAAAATGCATAACAACATAAAAAGTGTGCTAATCGCATTAATACGTAAGTAAAACACTTCAACAATAAGCGATCCCAAACTAAAAAGCAACAACCTCTTCAAAATTGTTTTAATTGTGCACGGACTAAATTTTCACGCGCCTCTGCCCGGCGCCACTTCACACACCTAAAACATGTTCAACCGCTCCATGTTGGCGTACGTGGAGAGGCCCGCACGTGGTTGCTGCGCGTTTTACGTCCTCTTTTGGGCTAAACTTTTGACAGTGTATTCAATTCTTTTCTCTACATCGGTTTTGTGCGTGCTTGTGCTGTTCGTGGAAGACGTTGACAGGATCGCTCTCGCGTTATTCGTGTCGCTTGTCGATAACAAAGTGAAATGCCCAAAAAACGATGTGGTGCAACAATGGACTGCGTACCGTTCAACACTGATACTACCAAATATAGGTAAGTGCACATTCGTATTGATTTGCTCAAATCTATGAGCTTGTAGATTTCTTCAGTGTGGGATGCGGAATCAAAATGCGTGCACGCTTATAGCCCTCATAACACAGTCTTGATCATTGCAGCGACTTAGTACCGTGTGTGGCGCTCTCGAACTTGGGCCTCGCTAAAGTTCGACTGGGTCATTGGTTATTATACTCCGGTGGCATGTGTACAGTGAGAGTAGCTGTCGAAGGTCGTAGTGCGTTTCAGACGTCGGCGTGTATTTTAATAAACACGGCGTAATTAGCGGTGCGGCGCCGTCAACAATTGAAGGGCAGCAGACAGTCACATCTGATATTATGTTACAAGGTGAACCAATCTATAATAAATCGCTTTTTCTTCTGTTTTTTTCTGTGAGGGAACGTCTACGTTGCAGAATGTGGTACACGAGGCTTGCAATCTCGAAGACTGTGGGTGGAAGGACCAAGAAGTGGCATCGAGAACTCTGGTAAGCACATAAAAAGATGGAAATGGTTTGATTGGCAGTTGTGCAAAGGTCACAAAATCACTTGACATCGCGGTTTCTCATGATGCTTTATTTTTCATAGGCTACCTGAACCACTGGGAGGACCATTTACCCAAAGAAGGTGGAGATTCCGGCCCCTGCGGATGTTCCGGGTACACAAGTGACAAGGCTGAAAATGTGTAATATACGGAACGACAATATAGTTTTAAATTTTTAATCTGGCCTCTGTGTTACTGCTTCGTGGCACAAAATCCCACACAAAAGAGTTCTTTTATTGGGAAATGCTGAAAGTGTTTTGCTGTCTGCTACAAAGGACTTCAGGTGAAATGCTGTTCATAAAAATTAAATTTGGTATGTGTTACTGCAAAACGTGGCAAAAAAAGTGATTTCTGGATGGGAATGGAGAAGAATCCAGCATGAAAGAAGTGATTTCTCGCTGGAAAGTGGGGCAGAATCCAGCCAGAAAAAAACATTTCTGGCTGGGAAGTGGTGCACTATCCAGTAAGAAAACAATCATTTTCCAGCCAGAAAGGTCGTAGAACCAGCAAGAATAAAGCAATTTCCAGCTGGTAAGCTACACCATTCTGGCTGGAAATAATCGTATTTCCAGAAAGAAAAGGGCGATTTCCAGTTAGAAGTGGCATTTTTCCTGCTGGGAATGGTGCGATTTCCAGCTAGCAGACGTGACATTTCTGGCTGGAGACAAGCCTGGAAATTTTGATTTCCAGCCAGTGGTGCCAGCTCCAGTCCAGGCTGGAAACGATTTCAGGCCATGGAAGACTGTTTCATAACACAGCCGGGACTGGAAATCATTTCCATCAGGGGGAACTTTACGGCACAGCAAAGTCGCTGTGCTCTGCGCTTCATGCAAGCAATCTTAGTTGATGTTGTTTACTACATTCTTGCTAAATGATGATCAGGAGCACGATAAATGACAATTTTTTTTAGAATGAGCGAGCAAAATTTCCGCCCCTACTCCAGCTTCCCACGCTTCCAATGGTTCAGATGCCTTTATGAACTAGCATAGCTCTTTTATGCTTTCAAAATCGTCTTGGGCAAGGTAATATAGGTAACTGCGGAATCATTACAATATATCTTACTCATTTTATATAGAAATATTTAGCGGTGGCGTGAATTCTGGTTAATGCAATACTTGGTCCTAATTATTCCCACTAGATGGCGGCGTCAACGTCATGTTTTCGATTTTTTAAGCTCTACAGTAGAAGTATACGGCTCTTTTTTAAAAAAATTATTGTATTGTGAGAGTTCAATCTAAGACGTCTAAGATTCAAGCCATTTCAAGCGTAAGCGAACAGTTCTGGGCAACAAACATTTGTGTCATTTGCTTTGAGACAAATTCGCCAGATGTCGCTACTCGGCAGAGCCGGTAAGCCGGAATGCAGAAACCGCAGAGTGCAATCCTTTCGTTTTCAGCGGCAAACGGCTACTCTTGCTTCATTTAACACGGTAAACGGTAAAGCGCGCTAAGGCCACTAGGCAACAGGTTCATTCAGAAGGCCGGTGCAGCAAACCACACTTTCTGCGATCATGACTTGATGGGAAGCAATGAAATGAAACTCTTTGGCAGTTGTCGTTACGGGATAAGCATGCTCTTGCCCTTGTCGCGACCGCCGCAGAAAATCAGCTGCGACAGCGTTTGGGCTTGAACTGATTTATTCAGCCCGCGTGAGCGCACTTGAGCGTGCGCCTCGTGATCACGAGCAGTGCCCGGCGTCGTCCAAGCGCTGCGTGCGGAGCTGCTCCTTCGTCGTCGGCGCGGCGCTCCCTTGGCGCGCCGTTCGTTACCACCTCTGAAACAACGTCGAGGCTACGCTCGAAACACAGATGGTGCAAAGAATCCTTTCGGGTACAGCGTCCAAGAAAGCAAATGCAAAGAAAACTGATGATACTCTAACACCAGACACTGAGCGCTGAGCGATCACGCTGGCTGCAAGCGTCGTTGCTCCTGCGCTCACTGTATCCTTCCGCCGAGAACGGAGGAGCGTCAAGCCCGGTTTGGCCCGGTGTGTAAGTGCTTTACACTCCGGTATAAAACAAATATGTGTGACTGTGTAAAAGCACCCACACACAAAAGATGTTTTTTGTAGCTTTCTGATGTTTTTACGCTCGTAAAAAATTGATTAAATCAAGAGCGCACAAACACGTCACGATTAGTTCAAGAAATAGCCGTTGCGCTCCGATACCATCGACCCCCCAAAAACCCCCATCTCAGGGGCCCTTTAAGTGAGCGGCTACTTTTGGTATCTGGTGGAGTCGTGACGAGCAGGAGGTTGTCACTGCTCCCCGAACATGTCGAGCAGTTAACCTTTCTCCATGTTGACATTTAAGATTTAAGTGAGTGCAATGGTATTGTGTAATTCCTAATTTTACTTTGTGTGATTTGTTCTGCAATAAAGTTGCAGTTTTTGTGTCTCTAGATGGTGAAAACTTTAATTTTACAAAAAACAATAAGTATTCGTATTCGAAAAATATTCGATTCGATTCGAACTTTGTTTTTATTATTCGAATTCGATTCGAAATTAAAAAATTGATATTCGCACACCCCTAATCCTAAGCTACTTTATAAATTACACAACTTCTTGGGGGACGGAATGGTTTTTAAATGGCTTGCTTCATACCTCTCTGACCGACAACAGTTTGTTTATTGTGCCAATAAATCATCAGACATCTTAGAAGTAACCTCAGGAGTGCCCCAAGGTTCGGTTCTTGCGCCTATTTTGTTTCTTCTGTATATCGATGATATTGCCTACGATATTGATGTTACAGTCCGCATGTTCGCGGATGATTGTATTATTCATAAAGTAATTAACAGCAAAGACGATCAGATTGCACTTAAAGGGGGCCTGAGATGGATTTCAAAGTGTTTTTGTTTGTGTCAGAAATCTACTCTATAGTTCTTGTAGAAACAAGTCCAAAAATAGTAAGCATATTCGCTCACGCTAACAAAAGTTATTACCCCGACGAGACAGAACTATTTGTTGGCTCGGCGGCTTGCGATGACGACATAGTCCGACCTCGACCGAGGCGAAGCACTCATTTCATGGTTGGTCGCCGGAATGTCCGCGGTTTTTGACGGCGGCAGTTTGGTTTAGAGCGTCGTCGTTACCATGGTTACTTCAGCGAGTGGGTCGCACATGAGACGACGACGTCCTTTTTTTTTTTTAAGCTACGTTTTCAGTCTTTACGGACTTTGAGCAGGAGATACTGGTGATTGCGGAAGTCGACCTTGCATGCGCGAGAGTTTTCGTGAACGGTAACTTATTTTTACCGTCGCTACATAGCGATACAGAGGCTAGAATTTCTACCGACTGTAGTAGCGAGCCCCCTGCGCCGGCGAAATGTACGCTCGCGTTTTGATTAGATTACCGGAAAGTTCCGAGTGAACGCCCTCCCCCGAAACATCGCCCACCCCCTTTTACGGGTGAAATATTCAATTTACTGAAAGACGCGCGCCCACCCCGTAAAACCCATGGCTTTAGCGCCGATGAGTGAACAAAACAAACCCGAATCATCTCTTCATGTGTAGATGCGGTCACTTATTCGTCCTTTCCGCGCTTGACCCAAAATTTCGCCCATCTCGTATTTTTCACTTGATATCACTGTACTTAAATTTGGGTGGGCGTTCTTCCGGAACTTTACGGCACAGCAAATGCGCTGTGCTCTGCGCTTCATGCAAGCAATTTTAGTTGATGTTGTTTACTACATTCTTGCTAAATGATGATCAGGAGCACGATAAATGACAATTTTTTTTAGAATGAGCGAGCAAAATTTCCGCCCCTACTCCAGCTTCCCACGCTTCCAATGGTTCAGATGCCTTTATGACCTAGCATAGCTCTTTTATGCTTTCAAAATCGTCTTGGGCAAGGTAATATAGGTAACTGCGGAATCATTACAATATATCTTACTCATTTTATATCGAAATATTTAGCGGTGGCGTGAATTCTGGTTAATGCAATACTTGGTCCTAATTCTTCCCACTAGATGGCGGCGTCAACGTCATGTTTTCGATTTTTTAAGCTCTACAGTAGAAGTATACGGCTCTTTTAAAAAAAATATTGTATTGTGAGAGTTCAATCTAAGACGTCTAAGATTCAAGCCATTTCAAGCGTAAGCAAACAGTTCTGGGCAACAAACGTTTGTGTCATTTGCTTTGCGACAAATTCGCCAGATGTCGCTACTCGGCAGAGCCGGTAAGCCGGAATGCAAAAACCGCAGAGTGCAATCCTTTCGTTTTCAGCGGCAAACGGCTACTCTTGCTTCATTTAACACGGTAAACGGTCCATCGCGCTAAGGACACTAGGCAACAGGTTCATTCAGAAGGCCGGTGCAGCAAACCACACTTTCCTGCGATCATGACTTGATGGGAAGCAATGAAATGAAACTCTTTGGCAGTTGTCGTTACGGGATGAGCATGCTCTTGCCCTTGTCGCGACCGCCGCAGAGAATCAGCTGCGACAGCGTTTGGGCTTGAACTGATTTATTCAGCCCGCGTGAGCGCACTTGAGCGTGCGCCTCGTGATCACGAGCAGTGCCCGGCGTCGTCCAAGCGCTGCGTGCGGAGCTCCGCCTTCGTCGTCGGCGCGGCGCTCCCTTGGCGCGCCGTTCGTTACCACCTCTGAAACAACGTCGAGGCTACGCTCGAAACACAGATGGTGCAAAGAATCCTTTCGGGTACAGCGTCCAAGAAAGCAAATGCAAAGAAAACTGAGACACGGAGCGCTGAGCGATCACGCTGGCTGCAAGCGTCGTTGCTCCTGCTCCTGCGCTCACTGTATCATTCCGCCGAGAACGGAGAAGCGTCAAGCCCGGTTTGGCCCGGTGTGTAAGTGCTTTACACTCCGGTATAAAACAAATATGTGTGACTGTGTAAAAGCACCCACACACAAAAGATGTTTTTTGTAGCTTTCTGATGTTTTTACGCTCGTAAAAAATCGATTAAATCAAGAGCGCACAAACACGTCACGATTAGTTCAAGAAATAGCCGTTGCGCTCCGATACCATCGACCCCCCAAAAAACCCCATCTCAGGGGCCCTTTAACCAGGCCCTCTCCAAAATAGCATGCTGGTGCCAAGAATGGCAAATGTCTATTAAAGGGGGCCTGAGATGGATTTCAAAGTGTTTTTGTTTGTGTCAGAAATCTACTCTATAGTTCTTGTAGAAACAAGTCCAAAAATAGTAAGCATATTCGCTCACGCTAACAAAAGTTATTACCCCGACGAGACAGAACTATTTGTTGGCTCGGCGGCTTGCGATGACGACATAGTCCGACCTCGTCCGAGGCGAAGCACTCATTTCATGGTTGGCCGCCGGAATGTCCGCGATTTTTGACGGCGGCGGTTTGGTTTAGAGCTTCGTCGTTACCATGGTTACTTCAGCGAGTGGGTCGCACATGAGACGACGACGTCCTTTTTTTTTTAAGCTACGTTTTCAGTCTTTCCGGACTTTGAGCAGGATTTTAGCATATCGTTACCGTACTTACGTTACCGTTTACCGTGTTTGTGGGAGTAGACTGCGCAGCGCGAGAGTTACCGCGAACGGTAACTCTCTACATAGCCTCTGTCGCTACATAGCGATACAGAGGCTAGAATTTCTACCGACTGTAGTAGCGAGCCCCCTGCGCCGGCGAAATGTACGCTCGCGTTTTGATTAGATTACCGGAAAGTTCCGAGTGAACGCCCTCCCCCGAAACATCGCCCACCCCCTTTTACGGGTGAAATATTCAATTTACTGAAAGACGCGCGCCCACCCCGTAAAATCCATGGCTTTAGTGCCGATGAATGAACAAAACAAACCATAATCATCTCTTCATGTGTAGATGCGGTCACTTATTCGTCCTTTCCGCGCTTGACCCGAAATTTCGCCCATCTCGTATTTTTCACTTGATATCACGGCGCTGTGCTCTGCGCTTCATGCAAGCAATCTTAGTTGATGTTGTTTACTACATTCTTGCTAAATGATGATCAGGAGCACGATAAATGACAATTTTTTTTAGAATGAGCGAGCAAAATTTCCGCCCCTACTCCAGCTTCCCACGCTTCCAAAAGTTCAGATGCCTTTATGAACTAGCATGCATAGCTCTTTTATGCTTTCAAAATCGTCTTGGGCAAGGTAATATAGGTAACTGCGGAATCATTACAATATATCTTACTCATTTTATATCGAAATATTTAGCGGTGGCGTGAATTCTGGTTAATGCAATACTTGGTCCTAATTGTTCCCACTAGATGGCGGCGTCAACGTCATGTTTTCGATTTTTTAAGCTCTACAGTAGAAGTATACGGCTCTTTTAAAAAAAATTATTGTATTGTGAGAGTTCAATCTAAGACGTCTAAGATTCAAGCCATTTCAAGCGTAAGAGAACAGTTCTGGCCAACAAACGTTTGTGTCATTTGCTTTGCGACAAATTCGCCAGATGTCGCTACTCGGCAGAGCCGGCAAGCCGGAATGCAGAAACCGCAGAGTGCAATCCTTTCGTTTTCAGCGGCAAACGGCTACTATTGCTTCATTTAACACGGTAAACGGCAAAGCGCGCTAAGGACACTAGGCAACAGGTTCATTAAGAAGGCCGGTGCAGCAAACCACACTTTCCTGCGATCATGAGCTGATGGGAAGCAATGAAATGAAACTCTTTGGCAGTTGTCGTTACGGGATGAGCATGCTTTTGCCCTTGTCGCGACCGCCGCAGAGAATCAGCTGCGACAGCGTTTGGGCTTGAACTGATTTATTCAGCCCGCGTGAGTGCACTTGAGCGTGCGCCTCGTGATCACCAGCAGTGCCCGGCGTCGTCCAAGCGCTGCGTGCGGAGCTCCTCCTCCGTCGTCGGCGCGGCGCTCCCTTGGCGCGCCGTTCGTTACCACCTATGAAACAACGTCGAGGCTACGCTCGAAACACAGATGGTGCAAAGAATCCTTTCAGGTACAGCGTCCAAGAAAGCAAATGCAAAGAAAACTGATGATATTCTAACACAGACACGGAGCGCTGAGCGATCACGCTGGCTGCAAGCGTCGTTGCTCCTGCGCTCACTGTATCCTTCCGCCGAGAACGGAGGAGCGTCAAGCCCGGTTTGGCCCGGTGTGTAAGTGCTTTACACTCCGGTATAAAACAAATATGTGTGACTGTGTAAAAGCACCCACACACAAAAGATGTTTTTGTAGCTTTCTGATGTTTTTACGCTCGTAAAAAATTGATTAAATCAAGAGCGCACAAACACGTCACGATTAGTTCAAGAAATAGCCGTTGCGCTCCGATACCATCGACCCCCCAAAAACCCCCATCTCAGGGGCCCTTTAATGCACAAAAAACTGTCGCCATGACAGTGAGTAGGAAAAAAACCACTAATCTTTTCTTATGAAATTCAGCAAACACAATTAGAAAGTGTTCAGGACTATAAATACTTCGGCATAATTATAACCGACGACTTAAAGTGGCATAAACAAGTAGAATTTGTAACCAACAAAGCCCTTGCTTCGCTATACTCTCTTAAAAGGTCCATTTGTATGGCCTCACCTGATACAAAATTACTTGCCTACAAACCGCTTGTACGGCCGATCCTGGAATATAGTATAATCTGCTGGTTCCCTCACACAAAACACCTTATTGCTAAACTAGAAAATGTCCAGCGGAGGGCCATTCGTTTCATCTACAATAAATATAAACGCTACGACTCTCCCACGGAATTACTCAGACGAGCTGAGCTACCTACAATAGGTCAACGCGCCAAAATTTTACGCCTAAAATATTTGTTTCAACTAATCCATGGCGGACTAAAAATACGTTGTAAGAAATTCATTACTCCATCTGTTTCCAGGTCTACAAGAACAAAACACGACAAACATCTTATTGAGTACAGTTCCACAATGAATCCTTTAAATACTCTTATTTTCCATGTGTAATAAGAGAATGGAATTGTCTTCCTAATGAAATTGTAACTAGTTCATCCCTTGATAATTTTGCTTCTAAATTGTCTAAGTTTTTGCTTAATAATCCTTCTTGATATATGTTCTGTACTCCCTATTGCTGAATCTTTCATGCGCTTCATGTTATCACTTGACTTGCCACGTGTTAATGTGTGTAGTCTGTTTGGCTGATATTGTTGTTTTCACCCTTGCTTCTGCTTTCGTGAATTGCTTAAAAAGAGCACGCTTATTATTCATGTATCCCCCCTCCAGAGTTGAGGCTAGCAGTATCAATAAATGAATAAATACATAAATATACACTCTCCTTTTAATTTTTGCTGGCTCTAAAGGTACGTCGGACGTACCCACGAAATTTTTTAGGGATACGCCGGACGTATCGGCACAATCTTTTAAAGGGACACTGAAGTGATATGTAAACATTGCGGGATTACTAGCGCAAATTGTAGTCCGGACTCCCCAGGCCATGTTTCGACCACTCTAGGCGCGTTTACGCGATTTTATTTAGTAGAAAAACTAATTCGAAAACGCTGTCCTCCTCTCTTTACGCTCGCCCATTTTCTGTGGCGTTTTCGTGTGACGTCAGGAGGGGATGAGCTGGCAATTGGCTGCGCCACGGCTGCGCTACTGCACGGCTCCCCGGCCGACAGAGCCAGTCGGCCCAGCGTTTCGTCCGCCGGCCGCCGGCGGGTCGTCGCAATCAAGGAGGTTAAAAAAAATTGCTTGGTCGCAATTCGTTCGCTTAGTTGAAACGAAGCCAGGACACGTTTGTGAATGGAAGAATGTGCCTTTCTTTACTTGGTTTGTTTGTACACTGTATCTAGCTCCAAGTCAAGGTCGCTTCACACAAGCGCTGCACATGCGACGCTTCGCTGACTGGTACGCCAGTAGGAAAATATAAGGCCTCTTGAAGGCGGGAGAAGAGTCAGCGAAGTCAATATAGGTACTAAGCAAATAAAATCAACTGATATTTTTACCGTACAGCGTAAAACTAGGGCGCGGGAAGCACGTTTTTGCGCTGGGCGAACAAGCACAGCGGTCAGCAGCACGACTACGCATCTGCGAACGCTTTTCCGTCTACGAAATGCAATTGCTAGACGTGAGCTACTGTGGAAACTCGGGCGACGCTTACTGCACGATCGCAGTACAACAAATAGTCACCTAAGTGGCTTGAAATGCCAAAACTAAATAAAAGTGTAAACCGGTTGTACAATATATACCCTACATTAGCAAGGCATTGGCGTCCCGCTCTGTGGCCTAGCGGTCTGAGGCGCAAGGAATCTACGCCGAATGTTTTGGGAGTCACGAGTTCGAATCCCCGCGGGTACGTGCTTTTTTTTTTTCTCAAGTTAACTTTTTTGTTTTCCGCCGATGTTTTCTATATTGAGTTCACCTTTTTTGGGGCCGCAACGTTCATGGCTACACGAACTAGTTCACAAAACGCGCGCAGGCTGGCACTGGCGCGCTAGCGAGTTCTCGTTGGCGTGCTGTTGCCATAAGCACCGACTGCTTGCAGGAAGTGGGCACAGGCCAGAATGAACAGACCCTTGGCCTGGTGCGAACACGCTTTTTACGATACAGGCATGAGGGAGGCAAGCTCCAAATATGGGGGAAAAGCGCATGACATTTGGGCGTCTGCGGGTACGCGGAGGGCGTTCATGCACTGCGTAGGTCTCGGCTAGTGAATGCTACGACTACAAGCCGTCCTGGGAGGCTTATCTTGTGCATTTTACAGCCGACAACATGGCAGAAGCGCGGTACGATGATTACTGAGATATTGAGAATGCCCATCCAACAAAGCCATTGGTTATGTTTTACAGAACCGAAACCGAAACCGAAACTTGTGTGATTGCTAACCTTGGGCATCGTCCAATCACGGCGCCCCTCCTCTCAACGTCACAGCCTTAGTTGGTGCGGCCGCCGCAAACCGCGCATGGTAGTTTTTCTTCTTTCGCGCTTTGTAAAATAATTACCGATTTATCAACCGGATAAACGATGAAAAGTGTGCTAATTTGAGCCAGTCTACGCAGTGCAAGCAAAAACGGGAGCTTGACAAATTCACTTCAGTGTCCCTTTAAAGGTTTGTCGGTGCACTGGGCTGCACTCAGACCTCTTCGATTACTAACCACTAACTGTGTGCCACTTTAGCGAGGTGATCCAGGAGCTTTAGTCCACTTGCGACACCAGCCTGGTCATAATTGTTCAAATGCCACATGATCATCTTGTACAGTTCGATGCTTTCCTTACAGTTCTGTCCATACAGAACGCCAGCTGTCAGTAAAGTTCTGTCTAGGGGAAACGCAACTCATGGTGGCAGCAGTCTTTCTTGCTTTTACTCAACCGGCCAAGCCCTTTCGGCGCACTGACACACCATAATCACTGCTAATTATTATTCAATACTAATAATTAGTCGAACCTCATTATAACAAAGTAGTTTCGGGGCAGTAAATTAGTTTGTTGTACCCGATAGGCGTTCTAATGATAGAGGTAAAACTCTGCTTTAACGAACGGCAATCTGGCTGGTGGAAAAATCCTAGCCACAAAAACGGATTATTCTAGGCTTCGAGCCTACTGTAAATGAGCTAATCCTTCCCTGTCTCCTTGTGGCATTTCAAACTAAATGGACCCAAACATGAGAACGTGAAATTACAACAGGGCAAAGTTCATTTGGCAAAACAGCTCCTTCGTTCTTATTTGGAGGAGGATGTGATTTTCGTACAGTGGCTTTTTATAGCGCTGAACAGGATAAAGGTTTCCGCAGTGACCACACGTGAAAGGGCCTGTTCTACTTCTGCAGTTTTGGGTGTCGGGAGTTTTTCCTTCATTACAGCCAATATTGCGTGCAGCTCTTGCTGTTCCAGTTTCGTGCACTGAAATGAAGCGTGACCAACCAAAGTTTGCATTTAGCTCGTTATAGCCCATAATTTGCTATATTGCTGTTCGTCATAATGAGGTTCAACTGTACAAATGATTGGACTAACTCTAGTTCAGTCGAAATGGAACTCCAAGCCGCTACACCATGCCTGCTTCACAACAGCAGTCTTTATATTGACTGAAACTGCCAAAATGTGCACGTCTCCTCACTGACTAGCCAGAGTCCGTGTTAATTATTGATCACCATAATTACTGATGATGATCACCATAATTGGAAAAAGCAAGGCAAATTACTACTGGCCCCGCCTTGCATCCGACGTCACCCACTACGTCCGGAGCTGCCGCGACTGCCAGCGGCGAAAAACGCCACCAACGAGACCCACCGGACTTCTGCAGCCGATCGCCGTCCCATCGAGGCCCCTCTAACAGATTGGGATGGACCTTCTGGGCCCGTTACCTACGTCCCGGTCCAAGAACAAATGGATTGTCGTAGCGACAGACTACATGACGCACTACGCAGAGACCGCCGCTTTTCCGAGGGGGACTGCACAAGAAGTCGCCAAGTTCTTTATAAACCAAGTTGTGCTGCGACATGAATCCCCTGAAGTCCTAATCGCGGACCGTGGAACGGAACAGCCTTTACTGCGGAGCTTATGCTAGGGATCTTACGCTACAGCAACACGGATCACCGAAGAATGACGGCGTACCACCCCCAAACGAACGGACTAATGGAACGTCTGAACAAGATGATCGCGGATATGCTGTCTATGTACGTTGACGTTGAACATAAGACATGGGACGAAGTGCTCCCGTATGTCACGCTTGCGTACAACACAGCTATCCAGGAAACTACGCAGATGACACTGTTCGAGCTCGTCTACGGAAGACAGCCGGCTACGATGCTTGACGCCATACTCTCGCATGTAGAAGACGACGACCTCAACGCCAATGTCCAAGGGTACCTTCAGCGTGTGGAGGAGGCCCGCCAGCTCGCTCGAGTTCGTACAACAGACCAGCAGCTGGTGGATGCCGGCCGCTACAACCTCCGATGCTGAGACGCCGAGTACCAACCAGGGGATCGTGTGTGGGTTTGGACTCCCATCCGACAATGCGGAACGTGAGAAGCTTCTGCGACGGTGTTCGGACCCTACTGGATTCTACAACGTGTTGGCCAACTTACCCACAAGGTGATCCCTGATGGTGATTCCGGAACATCATGACGACGCATGCGGCCCGAAGTCGTCTATGTGGTTCACCTGAAACCTTACTACACAAGATGACGGACTTTTTGTAGTTTTCTCGGGCTGTATTTTATTTTAGCATCGGACCGATGCACTCTTAGAGGGGGGGTAATGCTGCGAACCATGCATTGGGTTTGTTTATGCTTCGTTTGTGCCGACCGGCTGCGCCGGGCTGTGTTATGTGTGTTATCCGTGTGCCGAGTGAAAGCCCGTGTTCCATTCTTCACTTTTATGCCGCACGTGTTATCTCTTTTGATAGAGAGCGTTTCAAACTAACATCAACAGCCTAGAATAATCTTCTTCGATCTACAGTGTTCTGAATGAAATCAACGGTTCGTGAAACACTCGCTCCCAAATATAAATAAAAGGCTGCGTCTGCTGCAACCCGGGGCTTCCGAGCCGATTCCCCTCGAACTGGCTGCTGCGCCCCACGGAAGTGACGTACATCAACAAAAAAATTGCGTAATTGCATTACATTGAAATTACTTCAATAGTATTGCATATATTTTTGGCAGTGACACACTAATATTACAGTATCAAGATTTATTTTTAGCCTGAGTTTATTGTCTTTTAATATGACGTCACCTAGTCACCGTGACGTCATGGACATGCTTTGTAGATATTTGCATTATAATTTTCTCTGCGAAACTCGAGTTTGTTATTGTTTTTGACACTCGCGTAGAAGAAGTTGTGTAAACAAAGCACTTTTTATAGATTTACCAGGGTTTTACGGATGACCTACGGACGAGCGGCATGGAGAAGAGGCCGAATTCCATCGAAGAGCGAATTTTGGCCCCGTATTGGCATACGTACGGGTAGAGTTCACTCTAGTACGGGCTCGTCTGTTTCGAGTTGGTTCCGTTGGCCTATTTCAGATATTCCGGCTTCGCGCGGTGCCGAGGCAAGCAAGAATGTTACGAGCGTCGGCGTTGTGTGGAGTCGCTCACGAGTGGTGCGGTGCTGCGCTGTGTTTTCGTTTCATATGAGGTGTTCAGCTCAAAGCCTGTGTCACCGCGCTTGTATCTTCTGCAGTAATTCACAGTCTTCAAAGTCCGATGACTATTCGTGGCAGCAACGCGAAGTGCTGGTCAGCGCTTGCCCAGAGCGCAATGTTTTCATATCAAATACGTACGTATCAGAACCAAATGTTGCCCCAAAATATGCAGTAAAGTACGAAGCACCGTGTTGCCTTCAAAACGTGACCGATCTGTGTGGTGCGTCATAATTTTCCAGAGGTTTGTTTGTGTGAAGCTGCTGGCGCCGCAGTCATCGATGCTATCATCACAGTCATTGTTATACACGGTGTTGTGTCGGTATCACAACGCGAGGCAAATACTTTGATACTGCTCCGCACTCGACTTGCAAGTGTCCAGATTCGTGTCGCTGCAGGAGTGTATACGTGAATAATCTAGAGCCCCATCAGCTAGCAATGGTGCGTCGCAGTGACAGCGAGTTTTCGTTCGTTCGCTTCAACTTGCCGTGATCCCTGTCGTTACAAGCGTGGCCAAAAAATGCGGCGGATATCTGTCGTGAGTTACTGTGGCATTTTCCGTGTGTGTTGTGTTTGTGTGCTCCAAAATTTACGATGTCGACAAACGTACGTGATCGTGCCCATTTATGACAGGCTAGGTGATGCGTCAGTGGCTTCAGCAATAACAGGTGCTACGTGCTGTGTTGAACTGTTATATCTACATTCTAAGCATACCATCTAGGTGACTCTGCGTAGTTGCTGTTTCTATTTGCTCTAACCTCATTTGCCTTGTTCATCTTTTTTGCAGGGTATTTTTATTTACGTGTGCACGCAGCATATTAGCACTAAATCAACCTTACACACTTACCTGTACATGCCATAACCCTCTTTGTAATCACGTGTGCATGTGCTACTGTTACCCTGCAGTATTTCGTCAACTACTGTGCATGCTAGCAAAGATTGTTTGCATGTCGTTCTGAACCATTGCTAATAGCCTGAATTTCCTTTACTATTACTAACATACCTTTTTCTTTCTCACCTGCTGGCTTCGTGTTGCTTTTAAAAGGAATTGATGATTTAACGCTGCGTCTACAGATATGTTGGACAAACTTGCAAAAAACGTAATACACGGGATATACCTGCTAAATTTCTCAATGGCACAAAGCACATACTCGAATTGCACAGGCTAAAAGTATGTCTGACGTGCTCCACACTCTTCGTCTGCCCCTCAACGCAGTCATGCTTGATTTTTACCCAACCGGCAAAACCACTTCTGCTCACTGACGAGCCAGGGTCACTGTCACGCCCACTTCACAAAATATGGTGAAAGCAGTCTGTTCTGATTTTTACCCAACAAACCAAAACACTTCCACTCACTGACTAGCCATGTAGAGTCACTGTTAATAATTGATCGTTACTATTAATTAAAAAAATCCAGATGTAACTGTAGCGATGGTGAAGGCGGTAGTGAAAGCCCAGGGTGGGCGACTTTGACGGCGCTTGTGGGTTTCAGTGCATTTGGACTAAGAAAGGCTCTCACAGGGTGGAAGCCCTAACATCCTTCTGCTCGCAAATCCATAAAATATTTCTCTGTCTCGTTGTTTAATGCAATGCAAAGTTGAGTCCATTGAAAAGCACCATCAGAGAAACATGAGAAAGCATTGCTTTTGCCTCCGTGGAATGAACCAAGGTGGACTCGCTAGGTATATCTGCATCTAAGCATACATTGGGTGCTACTGCGCAGCCGACTGGTACCGTTGGCAAACCTGCTTCCCACACAACAACACAAACACATGCCTGTTGCATGCGGCCTGTGCGCATTTTGTTTGTCTGCGTGGAATGGAATGGCTGTGCCAGCAGGAATGGCTGTGCCAGCAGGAAGCACTGCAGGGCAGTGCAACAGTCGCCAGAAAAAATTTCCATCGGCAGACTCGCATACTCGAATGGCAACTGGCAGGCTCCATGGTTCAACACAGTGGTAATTCCAGTGTGCCACCAATGCAGCAAGTCTCTCCATAGTATCAGGAGATTCGAATATAGGTTAACAAGGGCGGTGTGACAACTGTCGCCGTGCTGAAAAATGCCACAACAGGGCTGTATTGTGCGCAGATTTTTGTTGCCACTCCCATCCCACCTAGTTGTGCCAGCTTCCAAGTTTACCCCGTATCATTTCAAATTAACTGACGTTTGCTGGTGTTTGATTGATAGATGCAAGCACCAGTAAAGTGTGTCTGTCATCTTTCGCACTAAAATCATGTTCTCAATGGGAAACCGAGTTTAACGAGGTTGCAGACATGAAAGCTGGCAGTGCTCATGGGGGTCGTAGCACAAAAGTTGCAGCATGGCGTCGTGCTGTTTTTGCTATGTTGATGTTATAAAGCGCATGGTATTTATATGGGTCGTACGTTTCAAACAAGGCACTAGCTGGACAACGGACAAGTCGTTGCTGTCCGTTCCCTTTGTTATACTTTGTAGTCGTGCTCTTTGTTTGAAAAAATTATTCGAAACTAGCTAGTGTAATTACAATTATAGAACTAATTTTCTGTGAAGGAAATGCTGCCTTGTGCCGGCTAAAGGATATACACTGTTTTGGCTACACACATCATAAGACAAGATAGCAATGCAACACTCTACAGAGCCCGTGCACAAGCTGCTGCCTTGCATTGGTCTGACCCACAGAATTGACAGGAACAGCTCCCCAGGGCTGGTCCCGAGCAAAGGTTCTGGCTCGCTCATGCCCCTCAACTTCACATAAGTCAATGAAACCTTGTTACACAGGCTGCGGCTTAAAGTAGCATTGACCTGAAAGTATCTGCACACAATCGGACCCGAGGACAGCCCAGACTGCTTCTGTGTAAGGCTGTACAGAGACAATTGATCATTTGCATAGTTTTTGACCAAGGTATACATATAGTGGGTGAAAAGACCTTGAAGCAGCCTTACTACGCTTGAATGCTTACCCTCTGTCTGAACGAAAGATTTTTGGCACGTGGGCTGACATGAAGAAGCAAGATCGAGCTGTCAAATCGCTGCTTGTCCTGTCAGGACTCTTGGGTCTATGTGGTGAAATTTCTCAAACTGCGAAACTTTTTTTTATGGTCGGTAAATAAGTTATGCGAATTATGCAGTGTGTAGTCTGTTTCTGCGCCCCATACATGCTTTAAGTGTACAAAGTTCATTGGTTGATTTCACTGTCATTTCTCATACCCTCAGTATTCAGTACCTTCCTTGCCCCAGTGGGATTTAAGTAGCAGGCCCAAGTTCAGTTTCTCAGGCTGGCCTCTTCTCCTTTCAAAAATCTTTTTCTAGTTCAAATCACGTCTTTATTTATTTTCCTTTTGTTACAGAGCATGAGCCAATCACAAAAAGCTGCTGTTTCAAGCAGCTTGACGAGGTGGCTGGCCCAGTACTGGCAGCAATGATCGGCGCAGATTTTAACAGAAAAGTAAAGTCATACATACTCACACACAGTATACATTTTCATTCGTGTGACCTAATACAGCATACAGATAAAAAACGCAACGAGGAACACACTTGAACTCGCACACACGAAAACATAATGATAACCGCTATCTTACTATTCGTGATAGCAAAAAAAAGAAAAAGAAAAGAAAACAGAACAAAAGGATCCCCTCTCTGCAACTTCGTTTTTTCCAGTTGCGAACATCAGTTGAACAAAAGAAACCAAATATAAGACCGCATCAAAGAAACAACTCGTGAAGACGTTTTCTTGACAAAATAGCAATATGAATGTTTTGCGCTTCAAATTTGTTGAGTAGTTGTGGAAGAATGTAAGAGAGTGATTGCATGTCATAATTATTGCGTGGTATCGGTACAAGCCATGTTTCGGTAAAGCGCGTATCATACAATCCCGTTTTCTTCTTTAACTCAGATAGGCCAGCCAAATATGCATCATTATTCTTCACTCGCAGGCAAAATGAACGCGCTAAGTGATAATCATAGAAATTATTTGCTTTGATTATGCGGTACTGGCGAAATAATTCCGCTGTAGGATCCAAAAACGGCACGTTTGCAATAATTCGCACAACTCTTTTCTGCAACAGATAAAGCGTGTTCAAATTCTTCATAGTAGTCGTTCCCCAGACTAAATGAGCGTATCTAAT
The DNA here is from genome assembly GCF_048455015.1 of Haemaphysalis longicornis. Classification (NCBI taxonomy): domain Eukaryota; kingdom Metazoa; phylum Arthropoda; class Arachnida; order Ixodida; family Ixodidae; genus Haemaphysalis; species Haemaphysalis longicornis. The sequence goes on from NW_027526336.1 coordinate 3,648,913, forward strand.
ATGGGGTAGAATTAAAGAATTATACAGAAAAAGTTTTATACGCTCAGGTAAGACAAACCTATGTTTGTTTATTATGCCTACAGTTTGGTAAACCTTTTTACTTATTGCTTCGACATGCTTATCCCAACTAAGAGTACTGGAAAGATGAACCCCTAGGACTTTAAAATATTCCACTACCTCAATGTGTTCAGTACCAAGTGTTATTTTAGGCGAAGTGACAATTTTATTTTTTGGACGAAAAAGAATTGCTTTTGTTTTTGCTAGGTTAATTGTTAGGGCATTTTGTTTTGTCCAGTTTAAGAGCTGGTATAGGCTGCGGTTGGAGATTGTTTCGATTTCGCTAGTACTCTTTCCTGTGACTAAGAGACTGGTGTCGTCTGCGTAACAAATTAACGAAAGTTCAGGCTTTTGGAATAGTGTGTGAAGATCGTTTATGTACACACTGAAAAGCAGTGGCCCTAAAATACTTCCCTGAGGGACACCTGTGCTTATGGTTTTTAATTTTGAAGAAAACTCGTTTAACGACACATATTGTTTACGGTTTTTTAAGTAAGACGCAATCAAATTAAGCGCCACGCCATGCACTCCGTAGAACTGCATTTTTTTAATCAAGATACTATGGCTGATTGAGTCGAATGCTTTTGACAAGTCTATATAAATCCCTAGAGTCAAACTGTGGCATCTGAAGCTATGAACAATTATTTCCTTTTGTTTTAGTAGTGCAGTTTCAGTTGAGAAATTTTTTCTAAAGCCATGTTGAAAGCTGTTTAGAATTCAGTGTTTAGTGAAGAATGTAGTGAACCGGGAGTGCATCAATTTTTCGGCAACCTTTGAAAATAGGGGCAAGATCGATATGGGCCTGTAGTTTTTGAACACGTTTTTATCACCTCCTTTAAAAATTAGAATTACTTTTGCTATTTGCATATTCATAGGGAATGATCCTGTGGATAGGATTAAGTTGATTACATGTGTCAAAGGAGGAGCAATCAAGTCGGCCGCGTACTTAATCGGCTTTATTTGTAGTGTGTCTACATCTGCAGCACTGCTATTTTTCAGATTGATAATTGCGGACATAACTTCTTGCTCATCAGTGGGTGAAAGAAATATCGAGCTCTGGTTTGGTGTTAACTCTTCAATCATTAAGTTATCGTCGGCTGTTGATGTAGAAAATTGGCTTACGAAGAAATCATTAAATAAGTTAGCTAGTTTGTCTTGGGATACCTTTTCACCCTCATAGCAGATAACCAGGTTTTCATTCTTATTTACGAACCGCGGTAGTATAGAGTTTATTTTTTTCCACGTAAGGTCAGAGCGTCCTACATCGTGTGAAAATACGTCGTTGTAGTAAGAAATCTTAGCTTTTCTAATAATTTTCACCAGATTGTTACGCAAGGTTTTGAATTCGCCAAACGCGGCGAGATCTTTAGAGCGAATGAATTTTTTATACAAGCGGTTTTTCAAGCTTATTAGGTCTAAGATGGCTTTGCTTATCCAAGGCTTTCGGCAGTGTTTAGTTAAGTACAGTGTTTTAACAGGAAATGCGGCCTTGTAAACATTGCAAAATTCATCTATGAAACAATCATACGCTTCGTCTGAGGTAGATTTCGAATATACATTTTCCCATGTAACACTCGCTAAAATATCTCTGAACCGTTGTAAGTTCGCTACCGACATATCTCGAAAAACCCTTTTTTCATTGTTATTCTTTTGAGACGTCACAGCAGATATAAACATACACACAGGTAGATGGTCACTTAAATCGACAGCAATGACATCAGCCTTAATTAAAGAGGGTTCAATATTGGTGACAAAGAAATCAAGAAGTGTGCAAGATGTTTCAGTAACTCTGGTGGCAGTTGTAAGAATGACATCGAAACCGTGCATAGCAATTATGGAGGACAGCGATTCCTTTTTGTTGCTGTTTTCGAGCATGTTTACGTTGAAATCACCGCCTAGGGTGAGTTTAAGTTTATTCACTGTGGCGAATTCCAGCAAGCGCTCCAGATAGCTGGAAAAAGTCTGGAAACATCCACTAGGTGGTCGATATAGGCCGACGAACATATGTCTACCATGAACAACTGCTACGGTCTCATAATCATTCGCGACAACTGTAAATTCCTTTTGATTTTCGCATGAAAGCGATTTGTTTACCAAAAGAGATACACCTCCACCCCGCTTGCCATTTCTGTTTACAAAGAAATGAGAGTACGCGGCTGGTTCATACATTTCGGACAAGCCGTCGTACCAGGTTTCCGTCAGTATTATGACTGCAAAATCGAAATTAATTACAGAAAAAAGTATTTCTAGTTCTTCAATTTTAGATCTAGCTGAGCGGCAGTTCAAGTTGAAGAATGAGAGAAAGGAGTTAACATTTTGACACAATTCTGAAACTTTGTGGGGTAGAACAACCATGTTTGGGTTCTTTGTTCATTCATACGCGCAGGGTACTGAGGTGGGCCTCTGACTTCACCACAATAATTCGGTCACGTTCATTCTTTTTCAGAAGAATTTTTCCGTTTGAATGCCAAGCGAAACGAAAACCATTTTCGGAGGCCCATTCCTTTGCTACGTTTAGAAGTTCTCGGTTTCGCTTGGTTATGTTCTCAAGAATGAACGCATCATTTTTTGCTTCCTTTAGTTTCGCACGTTTGCTCAGCCACAAGTCTCGATCTGCCTAGTCTCGATCTGCCTATCTCTACCTCTCTCTTGCCAGCATGCCAGGTGCTTGTAACGGTTTACTAGGATTCGCAACAGTCACCATACGATAAAAATTTCTTATGACTACTTTCATTGCTGAAGTTCACTGCACTCAGTGTACTAGGGTGCTTGGCGCACAATAGTAATTATGACTGCAGACAGCCTACAGTTCTTCATGCCCACATCGAAATCCTGCCACGGACTCGTTCTTGCCTTCACTTCTATAAGGCTGTCACAAATGGGTTGATCAGCCGAACATGCTGGAAGGAATGTTTTTCTACACTCTGAATTAATGTTTGATCATTGTGCATACATTAAATACATTAAAGCATTTTTGCTGGTTCTTCCTTTTTATCTCTTGACACCCAGTGCAACCAATGGGCTGGTAAAAGCTGTGGCTTGTCATATGTGTTTCCAGTTCATAATGGTGCATTCTGCTTGTTGCCAAAGCCAACTGCAGAAAAGTTCTTCAGCCATAATGCAGTGCTGGCGATGGTCTTTTGTGGGCTATAAAAGCAAAATGTACTGGTTGTTGGTCAAATAAAGTGAGCCAATTTTAAATGTTTCTTCCCAATGCCGGATGTGTTTTCTTGGAGGTTGTGTGTTTGCTTAGTCCTTTTGGGAACAGTTGAGCATGTATGGCTCATGTGTTGGCCATGAGACTAATCAGCATTTGAAGGTTCATGGGGCAGGTACAACTTGTACAGCTGGTGAGCGAAGGGATATAACTATTACATTTCCGATTTTCTTGCAACATGTCCCTAGCATACAACAATTAGGATTTATAATTTAGCTGCAGTTCTTTTTTACGACAATACTGCTATTGTGCCCATTATAAAATGAATAACAATTACGACCAGCCGTCATACGTTGCTGGCCGTAATGTGTGCGGCGTCATGAGACAACATCATGTCATAGTTACTCCCGCCGTTTACCGCGCACGTGTGCACGCGTTTTGCGATGAGCGTGCGGCATCAACCTGGCTTGCCCGTGGTGCCCGGAAAAATACCAGGAAAACAGTCACGTACGTCTGCGAGGATGAGCACAAGACGCCTCGCAGACGCCCAGCTCGCGAAGCCGGCGCGTGCCAACGCATTTCACTTTAGGAGGAATGGGAAAGCCTGCGGACAAAGCAATCCGGGTCAGCCAGTCATGCATGCGGAAGATGGATATGACGATAATTTTAGGGACCTTATATGACGATGACTACTACTGCCACAGTGAGAAGCGACGACGGAACACGTAAATAAACAAATTTCGCAATACGTGGTGGTGTGTCATTCAGTGCTTCAGGATGATCTAAAAAGAAATCCTCCAGCTCGCCTTGCGTCACTTTGCAAGTTTCGCCAGTTTTAAAGACGACGGTGTAACATCAAACGCGAAAACTGACCGTACATATACGTGGCGTCGGCGGGGCCACCGCTGTATGGACTGGTGTACTTGAACTCATTTCGCCACAGCAGCAGCCAAATCCTCTCACTACGGCGCTAAACCGGCACCTTGGCAGAATGGAACCTTGCTGCCACGTGCTGCCAGCTGCAGGTGCGCGTGGCAGCACGTATACGCGTAAACGGATGCGCACACATACACTGCTGGGGAACTTCAGCGTGATGAGCATCCAGTCTGCTTGTCAGAAAACGAAGGCCTGTATGCTTCTTTCTTTTTGGACAACAAACGTCACATGGTTGGCCGGTTCTTCATCACTTGCAGTGGTAGGCTGTTGGACAGCTGCTGCTATGACCAGAAGCAACATGCGCACTACTTACATGACGTTTGTATACAAATTATGTGCAACAACGCTTTTATCAATTTGGTGTTGACAGGAGCTGCGGGCACAGTTTATGTGGGAGACTATATTGGCGCTACATTTGCTGCCCTTACCAGCGTGTGGTACAGCGCTGTGCTCTCGCTGTTTATTAGTTACCAGCACAATTTTTACAACGGTGTGTGAAGTTGGTGAAATGAAGTACAGTGTATCTCCTGGATTGGTCGGTGCTTCCTGCTTCGGCGTGATTCTTTCCAGGCCATCACTAACAAGGGTGGCAAAATTGTGCCAGAAGCCAAATTTTTTGACACTTTAATAGTGATCAGTACTTGTGCACTGCAGTGTACCTTGTAACTTTGGAAGCTCGGAAAAGTTGGTACAACATGACCAAATATACAGAGTTGTAGGCACGACGAAAAGAGGCATATTAACACGCGTTTACTCCAAACATCTTTTTGTCACATCCAATATAATTCAGGCCTCTTTTGTCCCAGCTGTGCTGATTTCACTCCCCAAAATAAGGCACCTGCTGGTCTTTTATGCACAGAAAGTATGGTGAGGTTTCAAAACATTTCAGGCTGCTGCGCTAAAACTATACGGACAAAAACGCTGGTGTTCAGCGGCCCGTACTACAGTGCACCAGAGTGGAATATCAAGTGCACTGGGCACCAGTAATCTAGACCCAAGATAACTCTTGTCAAGTGAGGGCCTTCAAAGGTATTCCTTCGGCCTATTCTTCTCCCCACAAAAGCCACAGATTCTATGATCTAAATGGGAGCGCAAGCAGCCTTCGTGCAACAGGACTATTTAGACCTTTGCCGGCAGAGTCTTCAGCCAGTGCCCACGTTTGAGGACACAGACCCATTCTTCCCTATTGAGCCACAGCAGATCAAACCTGATGGCGTGATATGGGGCGCGCACACACCTTCCAAAATAAAAAGAAAGAAAGAAGTGCGGTTACGAAAGCCGGCGAATTTAAACGTGCAACACAATCCTCCGAATCCTCCACTCGGAGTGGTTTTGCCTTGCCCGCAGGTGCGCCGTAGATAATACAACACCGAACGACAGCCGATGTACCAAGGAGGAGAGTTATCAGCCTGCGCTTACGGCACGTACACAAAGCGCGTGCTTTTCATCGTACATAATGAAAAGCACAGCCGACCTAAACATGAGTGCTGGCACGGCCGCTTTGCACGGCCGGCATGGTACTTCGTACTAGTTTCGGCTGTTTCGGCGATCAACAACGACGACCAAATCCAAGAAGTAATAACAAAAACATGTGACGTCACTTCCGTGGGGCGCTCCAGCCAGCCCCGATCGGGCGAGGCTGGAGCACCCCGGGGGAAAGGATCCCCGGGGTGCAGCAGCCTTTGCCTAAAAAGGTAGCCATCGCTACTTTTTTGCTGACACGGGGCACTCCTTTACCGGCCCCACATCGCCAGACGAGAATTTTTCTCACATTGCTCATGCCGTAGTCATCATCCTGAGTCTATTTGTGTACACTCCAGAACAGAGGCCTGTCTGCTCCATTTCCGATTTCTCCTATCCTGCTTTATCCAAATCCATCTGTTGCCCATAGGTTTTCCTCTCACACTCATCTACCGAGTGTTCCGTTTTATTCAGGCCTCGCATTCCTTGATTGCAACCTTATAGGTGTGTGCAAGTTTTTATGTAACAAAAGGTGCTTTTAAACGAGTAGTGATGCCAAATTCCTTGATGAAAAATTAATCATAATGTTTGACTTTGATTGATTGATTGTAGGGTTTAACGCGCCAACGCAACGGAGGCGATGAGGCGCGCCGTAGTGGAGGGCTCCGGATGAATTCAATGTTTGACTTTGATCTCTACGTACAGTGCTCAGCAATTGAAACGCAATACTCTGAGCGCGTGGCTGCCGGTGCTTGTTGCGCCACATGTGAGCGCTTGTGAAAGCGAGCTGATGCATTGTGGTATACGATGAGGGTGAGAGCGTTCGTGATGCATGCTTAGTGCATCCGGGAGACAGCTCTTCAGTGTGTGGTTCTTGGCGGCGCCATCGGGGTGCTACATACAATGGCTTCAAAACGCTGTGCCTGCGTGCTGCGCCGCACCGTGCAAAGCTGGGCGAGCGGGCACCGCGCGCATTATGAAGAATTTGAATGCACATTTATCGCGATGTGTTATCGTGGCCCGGCGCAGCACGCAGATGCAGCGTTTTGAAGCCATGGCATGTAGCACCCCTATGGCGCCGTCAAGAACCACGCACTGAAGGGCTGTCTCCCAGATGCACTAAGAATGCGTCACAAATGCTCTCGCCCTCACTGTATACCACAATGCGTCAGCTCGCTTTCACAAGCGCTCACCTGTAACGCAACAAGCACCGGCAGCCACACGCTCCAAGTATCGCGTTTCAATTGCCGAGCGCTGTACACGGTCACTGGCCAATTTTTTTGGAATGTCCAATAATTCGAAAGCATCAGTGGCACTGCCACATCTACCTGGCTGTGCCAGTGTATAACGACGTCTGAAATTTCATGCGGTGAAGTTATTCGCCATCTGATTTTTCTGTCTTCTTGTTTGCCGCGACGAGAGGTCCAAAATGGCCGTAATCGCAGCAGCCCCAATTCTGTTCTCTTTATCCCACAGCCTTTAACTGCAATTTTCATGTTCCCTTCCTTCACATGAAGCATTACAAGTTTCTCCGTTGTGGGTTACTACCAGTGAGATTGCGTTATCCGCGCACATTTGTTTTTTCAGTTGCTTTCACATTCTCTTTTTTTATGCTAAGTAACTTCAAATTAACCAATATACTGGTTGCAGCCAACTCTTGCAACCAGCATTGGCTGCAAGAGTTCCACTTTTGTGCAAGGCTTTTGTGGTACGCTTTCTTGCATGGCTTTGGTGTCGTGCTAAAAAACCTACCCCAAGGAACAAGCCATGCAGTGAGGCTTGTAAGTTTGCATGTTGTGCGGCAGAGCCAACTTCTATTTCTGTATTCATAAGCTTAAAATCAGACCTTGAAGTGAACCAGAGAACAGTAGGCCATTTGCCCTTAGGAGCGCATGGAAAAACAAGTAACGAAGCAGTGCACAGAGGAATGGCCTGAGCGGCATTTCCAGTTCGAGAAGCTCAGAGTAAAATATGTTTTGAGAGGAGGCTGAGAGCAATGGATCGACGTAGGTGGACAGCTAAGGTTTTCAGGTACATATACATGAAAAGCGTGGACACGCAGTGGTTAAGGAGGACTAGATGAAATGCAGAAACAACAGTGGAGAAGCTAAGACAGCCAAAGCAACCAAAAGGAGGCAAGGCAGATAGAAATGAATAAATGGAGAGAAGAAATGGAAGCTAAAACGTCGTTAGAAATGTACAGGGCTGAGAAATTGGACAATAGAAAGGAAAATTTCTACGATAATTCTAAGGGAAGCATTTTGCTTCTCGAGGCTAGGACAGATTGCTTGTGAACTAAGAGCTTTGTGGGAAAGTATACACAAAGTGATGGGGTATGCGCGGTCTGCGGAAAAGAAACAAACTATGCGGCACATAGTGTTTGAATGCGAGGGTATCCATCCAAACCTAGAGGGAAATGTTTGGCTTCCAGAAGCCGCAGGGTTTCAGGGTAGCACAGAGGAAGTCAACTTCAGGGCTGTCGAGGCGACAAAGAGAAGATATCCTAATAAAATGCTGGTGGATGAAAAGCAGACGGGAATATTGCCTAGGACAGCTACCACGTGTAACAGAAAGAATAAGTATTCTGTGCCTAATAAGTTTTTTTTGTGTCTGCCCTATGAGCAGAGCTAGTATTAAATGCGTGTAAAACACAGGTATATTAGTTGTTTTTTTTTTTGTAAGATGACATGTCATCACCCCGCTACAAAAGGGATACCACTATCAGTTATCATCCTCATTATTAATGAGGTGCAAGCCTTATCTGCTCCATGAGGCGAAATATTTAGTGTTATAAGCAGTGAATGGCCCTGATATTTATCAGGTACGCGTGGAGCATGGCTAATGAACAAAAGTGTGCTAAAAGGAGAAATAACATAAAAAACGAAAGCAAGTCCTTGGTGGCTCTTACAAGACTGCGTGGCTCAATAACCTCCCATCTGGAGCCATCAGATTGCCTGGTATTTGTCGGAGCTGTTGGGGGACTACATAATTGTGCCTCAATAGCACGCCAGGTGAACCTATCAGTTTACATGATGTTTCTCAAAGGTATTGGAGTTACTAGCACCGTGTCTTGGTATGGAATGTGCTTGACGTCGGGTGTACTGCTAGATTCTGCACCAGCTAACTTTGGTTGACCAGGTAAGTACAATGACAAGACCAAAGTGCAGGAAGCATATAATGCCAGCTGAAGCCACAATGCTTGTTATTTCAAAACCACATAAGCAGACTAAGTGCCCCAAGGAATTTTTGTAAATTATAAATGCTTCAAACAGTAAACAATGTTGCAAATTGAATTAATAGCAAACACTAATCATGAAGAATTTTAATTTTCCCAACTTTAACATAACATACAAATAGAAATTTCATTTTGTCTTTAAAATATTTATTGCCTTGGTGGACTTGCTTATTTTACCCATTTTTTTAATGTAAAACTGATGCTTCACTTAATTATTCAATTGCTTCGGTTAAAGTGAAGCAGGAAATTTGTAATGCAAGTTAAAGGTGTCATGGCCATACAACTTTTCATGTGAAACACATATAAACATTTTTTCTTGCATGCTCATGCTCCCAGCGCTGCTGGAGCAGCAAAAAAAGTAAGGAAAGAACGGGAAAAACACTTTTCCAAAATGAACAAGGGCTGGAGTTAAACAGCTGTATATCATGCTTTTCCTGACTGGGGTAAATTGAACAATGCCAACTGTTCAGCTACAAGGTCAGGATAGGTTAGGTATAAAAAAAATTTCATTGCAACACAGCTTTCTAAGGCAACCTGCTTGCCATTTCTTATTTAGAGGGCACCCCTTAAGTGCCCGCTTCGCTTCTGTGGTTTCACGTCGCTGTCGGCTTCGGTGTAACCGAATAAAGAGGGCACCAGAGATAAATGAGAGAGCAAACAGGAAGGTGGAGGTTCACATCACTGTCGGCTTCGGTGTAACCGAATGAAGAAGAGGGCACCAGAGATAAATGCAATAGAGCAAACAGGAAGGTGGAGGAGGAAAGTATGGTGAAAGTGTGAGGGGGAGGGCAGTAAGCAGAGGCCGCGCGAGACATGCTCGGCGGCAGTGGTGCACTGTGATAAAACACCAGAGTTGCGCCCGCTGTCGTGTGTTCACTGATGACGCGGTCACTTCTGAGACACAGCAGCTACGCGCCGTCACCGAGAAGACTGCAGTTTGCACTGCGCTCCGATTTTGCATTGGGGGTATCGTAATCTTGAGCAACCTTTTTTTTCCCCTTTCTTTATTTACTCTTTTTTTTCCGTTTTGAGAATTATTTCTAGCTCAGTGTTCAGAGAGATTCACAGTATACTAGTTACGTATTATCATGTTTGCTATTTCTTCTAGTGCAGCCAGTAGTGAGCAAATTCAGTGTCAGATATTCTGCTACCAATCATATCAAAATCACTCTGTACAAACTGCAATGGAGGACAAAACACGCATGGACTGCCGACATAGCTCAGAACATTTATTTTGCATTCCAACTTTTTAAATGCTCCTTTATCTTTATACGCGCAGTGGGCAATGGTATCATCATGCTGGACTCCAATGTGCCACTGTATTTGTCCAACAATGCTCAAACCATAGAAGAAATCATTGTTTCTGAAATAAACCAAACAGAACAGGCTATTCTTAGTTGAGCGCCAGTTTTCTTGTGTGAGCCATGAATCTGGCGGAAAAGCCAGCTTGTTCTATTTCACACATCTGGAGAATGTAGAAATGTGTGGAAGCTTACCTCAGGTGCCACACACACCTAATTGAACATAGCTTGCAGCAAATGGAAAAAACAGTGAGAACATGTCTGTTACTGGTGGCTGGTCACAGAAAAGAACGAATAAATGCCGGACTTTTTTGAAAGACAACTCTAGCAGCAAGCCGCACGGTCCGCAGAAGCAGCGCGACACAGGACAGTGAGCGTGCTCACCCACTGAAAGACAGCATAACTAAATAAAAATACCTTGTGTGCATTAAAATTTTCTGCCAATCCATTATGGTGACGCAATTGCTACAAGCGCATTCTCATTGCACCATAATTTGCAACAGCGAATTTTGTGTTTTTTGGATGAATACCATGCTACTTTGGCTTTGTTGTTATGCTTAATGAGTACCCAAAATCGCAATAATTGTAAGTGGCCTTTTAATTTAGCGAAATGTCGATGCTCGTCTGCTAACATTGATGTAAACAAACTTCCAAGATGGCGGCGCCCATGTCTGCTTACGGCAAGTGAGTTATCGAACTCAAATACCGCTTAATAATTATTTACGGTCTATATTACGAGGTTTTCGAGCTTAAGTGACGCACCCGAAGCCCAAATAGCTTCGAAGCATAGCGATTCTCTACTGTTAAGCTGTGTATAGTACAAATACCAGTGGAATCGGCCGACCTGCTTACCGGCGTTGTTGCACGTCCCGTGGCTGTAACTTGGTTGCTTCATTGCTTGCGGCTGTGCCGTTGTTTTTATAGTACTCCTTTGATGTTCAGGCATGATTTTCCGTGAATGAAACCTGCCTGATTGCATCGATATCGTTGAAAAACGCGAAGAATGACCGTTACGATTTGCCGATCTTCGCTTCGAGAACTTGTGACGATGCGATGACGATTGGATGTCTTGTGAGTGAGAGAGTGCGAATCAGTCAATGATAGAACATTCTTTTGAAAACATTTAAATGTGATGAAATCTGATTTTTATGAGGTTGAAATTTACGGGTAAATTTGTCCGCGGTAAGGCGAGGGCGACGCTCACAAATGTTGCACACATCGGTGGCGTTCAATGGGAATGCGTAGCGAAAATTAGAAGTTGATTAAACACTGAAAGCGTGCATAATAACCGAACATAATAGACAGGACGAGATTGCAATAGACGTTTGCATGTTTTGGAACATGCAGTGAGCACCTTGCTTACACGTTGGTTGACTTCGATGGCCAAGCAATTATGGTGGTTTTTGCTTCAGATGTCAAATATTACCCCACAATGGAGTAAGCTGGAATGCTATCCCCATACACTGCAGGGTGTCGTTACGTTCTAAATGTCCATGCAATGCATCCAGTACTGTGGGCCCACTGTCGCTCAGCTGAATGCTGGGGAGTGCCACATTTTATCAGAAATGTGATGTGTGCCTGACTGTATCAAAATTTGCCCGGATCCACAGTACAAACGTCAGGAGTTCCTCCACCACAATTTAATCTGGCTGGTGTTGTAGTGGCCAAGGCCAAAAGGCGTTGGCTAAGAAGCTATACACAAGTTTATGCATCTTGCCTATGCCACTAGTGCGTATGTATACAAAATATGCGGGCACGCATATATGCATACACCAGCATATATGCCTACAGAATGCAATGCATGCTAGATGAAAAAAATTTGTTTACCTAATGTCAATTGATGTGGTAGTGCTTGAACCGACACTAAGCACAGCTTAGTGACTGTTACTTATGTTGTTCTGTGACTAGTACAGCCACTATTCTGGGTTCGACAGTGCATGATTACCTTGGCATTGTTTATGCTGTGAAGTTCTAAAGCGTGTGGCTAAGGCGTGCTGCTGAACACGAGGTCGTGGGTTCGATTCTCGGCCACGGCGGCCGCTTTTCTAATCGAGGCGGAAAGCAAAATCGCCCGTGTGTACGAGGTTGCGGTGCACGTTAAAGATCCCCAGGTGGTCAAAATTTATCCGGAGCCCTCCACTATGGTGTGCCTCATCACCTGCATTGCGTCGGCACATTAAACCCTACAATCAATCAATCAAGTTCTAAAAGCGTGATGATGAACACAATATCAGCTGAATTGCATGGCCTGTTTCTTTGAAACTATTGGAGGGTAGAAGAGAAAATGTTTGGGCATGTTGGTTCATACTCACATGAGAAACATAGTGCAGTAAAAACACAAGTCGAGGACGGGACAAGTGCAAAGTTTCAACAAATTCTTTATTGCAGGACCAGTGCATATAAACACATCTGGCTCGTAAGAGGAGAAAAGGAAACAAAAACAAACAGCAAAAGATGAGAGACGAAAACCGCCACGTGGTTTGCAGGGCGGGAAAACAAAACGTACAAACCACATACAGACATCTGGCCACTAGAGAAACGCTACTTTTTGCGCACTACTTGCCATGAATGGGGCTCCATTTTTCAAATTGATGAATACCAATTCGGTTGTGTTTTAAGAAATATTACAAAAGGCAAACGTAGCAACTGGTCCTGATAAATAGTTATTATAAAAGTTCCCTCAGCTTTCTTGCAATTCTCAAACTTACTAAACTTTAAATCGGTATAAATTGGAATCAATAAGCTCACATGCCAAATTGTTTCGGTGTCTGCGCTTGTGTCACGCAGTGGTGTAGCCCCAAGCTAGCACATCAGGATGGCTAGGTTCTGCTGTCTCACCCTTCGGAAGACGCTCCTCTCCGTTTTCTTTATGCTGACGCACGGACAGGCTATGGCGGCAGCGTCCACCACTCTAGCCAGGCCGTGGCCGACGCTGCAGCGTTTGGGACGCGGCCCCCGCGGATTTCAAGTAACGGCTTTCAGAATCTCTGGTTTCACTTGTTGTAGAGCCACGTGTGAGAAGAATTCAGGGGATATCCCATGGGAAATTGTTGTGGGTGTCGTTTAAAGCTTTGCTTTCCAACAGTTTTTCGTTTTTATGTTTTTCTCTCTTTCTCTCCTATTACAGGCCAGATGTGTTTATACATGCTGGTCCTACAGTAAAGCATTTATCGAAAGTTAGCTCTTGTCCCGTCCTCACCCCATCCTTTGCTTCTACTGTGCTGTTTTCTGTGTGGTCTAACATTGTTACACTCTTTCTTTTTTTTCTTTCTTGCATGCATATTTCGGCAGACTTCACAGGATGACAAAATGACAGGTGCAATTCAATAAGGTAGGGCACCTAGCAAACTTATACTAAAATTTATCTGTACTACTTGCATCACTACACACTGTCACAGCCATCACTAACTCGGGGGAGGAGCCGCACCCCACTAATGAGAGGGTGGTGAATGATGAGTGGGATCACGACTGTGCTTACAAGAAGCAGATGTGGTCCTCACTAGTGTAAGAAAGTCATGGAAGCGTGATGCCGCTGTCTCCCTTCTGCATCATCATTCCTTCTCTCGGTCTTGCCATCTTTGACATGCTGGCCACGTCATCCAGCAAGATGAAGAGCATAACATTGCCCCTTCCAAAGGGGCAGTGTTACGTTACCCATGCCTCATTGACATGGACCCTCCTTTAAGGAGTGCGTGTTGTTTGCTCATGCATATATGTGAACTTTCATTGTGCCATGTAATCCTGTAAAAGGAGAAATTGATTTTTTTCTCCTTGCAATCATTTGTCTAACTGTTACTGTCCATTTTTTGCCAGGACCTGTTACTCCCAGGGAGCCACAAGCCAGGACGCAACAAACTTGGTATAAACTTGGCACCACTTGTTATGTTGCTGGAGCCCAACTTCTGTTCATGGTCAGCGGAGTAGGGTGCCTCATCTGTTTGAGCTGCGTGTTAGAGCCAGGACACTTGCGGAGCAAGAAGAAAGTGATTGCTGTGGAGCGATTCAGTGATTTTGTCGCTCATGCCCTGCCAAAGTGCAAAAAAGAATAGTTTTGCAAATAATTATTATCACTGCTAAACTTTTTTCTTTGCGTGCGACATGGCCAGCAGCGACATGGCCAAAGCATTTTTCATTTTGGTTCCTATCGCTTTGGTACGAGGGCGTGGCTCAAAAAGATATCCTGAAGATAACTACATGTACGGTTCTCATAGCCGGCCTTGACCGGGGTCAACTGTTGTATACCCAACTTGGTCACTTGTAGGGCTGGCAAGCCACCTTGAGGAAGGTGCTACAAGAGGGGCGCAGCTTATCTGAAAGCGCCACAGCCCCTCAAGAAATTTTTGTCGAGTAGTGCTCCTGCTACTGCAGAACATTATGCTTCCGTGCAAGAATGACGGCGTTGCCACGCTTGAAATATGGCCAAGTTGGAACTGTTTTGCACACACTCAAGCGTTTCCGCATGTGCGCAAACGAGCGTCATGCCAAAAAAAAGCTTCGCCATGTAAAGACAAAGTTGGTAAAGGTTCTGAACGTTTGAATGAACGGGTATGCTCAAAAAATAATAATGGTAGTCAAGCAGGCAGATATAGTACCTGTGTCGTTTAGTTGTGCACTTTGGCTTCTGCATAGGTGAGAATCGGGTCCGGCTGACTGATACTGACTTGTGACTAAGTGCTGAATTCGAGGTGCTGACTGGTGATATACATACTGACTGGAACGGTCGGTACTGATTGTTACAGCCACTACATCTTGGGCCAGCAGTCACACTGTGAGAAAAGCGAAGCTGGTGAGGTTGAAGATTATTTAGCCCCTCCTGACGGGGCGTGCCGCTCCTACCCAGCAATTTTTTGGCACACTGGCCCCCATTGTCGCTGGCTGCCTCGGGTAGGTCACTATCTATGAAGCCAGTCGTGGTTTTAGCCACGGCAAAGTAAAAAAAACAGCGGAGATGGATAGATCCTGTCTTTCATCCTCTTCAGCTGACTATACACATAATCCACGTGGATTGTTTATGTATTGTTGTTGAAGTGCAATTGCAGTATGCTAGAATATAATTTTCAATGGGTACGTGTGCCTTTCATGGCCATTGCTATTGTTTTTGGTGCCTACAGTTTTGTACACCTCAATGTAAGCACACAAATGACGCAAATATATTCGTTAATTGCAGTTCACGAGGATGGCTTGGTGGGCTAGTTGGTGTAGCATCATAAAGGGTTGACAGCGTGTAAACACGACAACTGTCTTCTCTTCCTTGTGTCGTCGTGTTTATGCGCTGTCAACCCTTTATGTTAATTGAAGTTGTACGCCTTATAGCATAAAACCTGCATTACAAGTGTATGTCGGTGTATATATTTGTGTGGATTGTTATGAATAAAATTTATTTACTAGTGCGATTCCTTTTCTTGTGTTGCATCTTGTCATTATAGTTTGTATCTGCTTGTCCAAGTGTCAGTTCTACCCGCCGCGGTGGCTCAGTGGCTAAGGCGTTGCGCTTCTGAGCATGAAGTCGCGGGTTCGATTCCCGGCAGCGGCGGCCGCTTTTCTGATTGAGGTGAAAAGCAAAAACGCCCGTCTGTACGAGATTTCGGCACACGTTAAAGATCCCCAGGTGGTCAAAATTAATCTGGAGCCCTCCACTACGGTGCACCTTATCGCCTGCATTGCATCATCGTGTTAAACCCTAAAATCAATCAATCAACCAAGTGTCAATTCAACAAGTACCTTTGACGGCCAGGTCCTGCTTAACAGAATGAAATGAAAATATGGCAGCAAAGCAAGCCATAAATCCTACTTTATTTTTCACTAAGTGCAGACAAAATTTTTACTGAAGAGTTGTCAGTTCGTCTGTGTACACTAGCTGGCAGGATTAAAAGTTCCCAGTCGTAACATGGATGGGAAAATGTTTAGAGGTGGCACAACTTTTCACTGTGACCGATAGCATTATCTACCTGTCTGCTCTTGCCTGAAATGGCAATATCTGGTGTACACCATGGTTTCCTCACTGTTGAAAGAAATACCCTAAATCCCGAAGGGCTGCGATAAAACACCGGGTTTTCAAGGGAGCACCAAATTTCTAAGTCAATACAAAATCTGAAAGTAAAGGTCCTCTATTAGTCTAATGTAGTTAAGTGATCTCAACAGCTGAAATACGCATCCTTTTTGCAGGAGGGGGGGAGGGGGCTTTGTTTTACGTGCCGAAGCTGCACATGCTCCTTGAAGGACACCACATTAGGAGCTGTGGATCAAGTTGGACCACTTGGGGGGCCTTGAAATGTGCAACGAAGTCTCTATACAGAGGTTTTCTTTTCCACCTCTACCAGAAAAATGGCTGCCACAGCTGGGGTTGAACCAACGTCTTCGATGATGGCAGCAAAACATCCTAGATGCTGGGCAGTTACAGTGGGTTACCGCAAGACACGCCTGCTTAGGTCGGCTTTATTGCACGACACCTACGCCATGCAAGAAAGCCTAATGCATGCAAAACCTTGCCCAAAGCCAATTTGTTCACTCTGGTGTACATTAGATGAAGTGGAATGTTACCAGTACAGAGTTTATGAGCTGGGAAGAACCATCTACTCAAGAGAACGGCATGAGCAAGACATTGAGTTATTACTTGTTGGCAATGCCTGCAGTAACATCCTGGTCCTAGTAGGCATGCATAGCAAGGGCCTCTTTTGAATGACTGGAAGGACTGCACCCAGTCAAATATATACTGCTATTCACAGCATGTTGAAGAACCACATCCATGTGTGCCAAATTTTGTTCACTGCTCCGCTGTCTTTTCTTCATCTTTTTTTTGTACCATTTTCTAATCAGTGCACACACACTCGTGTTAGGTCGTGATTGCCCAAGTTACCTTTGACCTCAGCTTTCAAAGTTGTTACACTAAACCAATGATATTCATATTCGAACATAATTTATTATATTTGCAGTTACTTTTTCTACTTGCACGTGATTTGCAGTACCGAATTTTATCATTGTACACTTCTAGCAAAAAAGGAATATCGCAGGAGAAGTGCATCTAATTCCTTTGGAAGACAATGTTTTTGTTTTCGCAATCTGATGTAGCATGCACAGTCGGCGCTTCATTTTCATTGTTTTCTGTGAACTACATATCCTCCATTATAAAGAAGAGTTTGGAAGTCATATGACTACAGGAAGTGCAAGTAGGAGCGCTTGAGTGGAGGAAGCACAGCTTGGTCATCGTTCTGATTTGTTTTTTTGTTCAGTACGACGACTGTGTGTGACACTGGGCTTCGATATCAGTTGAAATAGTTGGCCTGTCCTACCACCAGTGGAGCCTGTGGGGCCAATACACTGCACAAGCATGAGGAAATGAAGCCACACAGGCCAGAATCCGGATATATATATATTGTAAGAAAACTGCACCTCTCTCACAAAGCCATGTTGATTCCTCGAGCTGGGGCTCCCCGCTTTTTCCGCCCCTCCATGTTGGTGGCTGCCCTCTTTGCCGTCGTAGTAAATTGACCACTGGCGATGCTCAGCTCCCTTTTCCCAAGGCTTCAAACCTCTACAAGTACCAGAGTCCGCTTAAGATGAACTCCGTGTGCATGATTAAGACGAACAACACTTTCGTTCACTTGTAACATCCACAACGCAATACCGTCCGCTGAAGACGAATTTCTGGTAATAGAAATTTTCGCCGTCCCCTCGAGTTTGTCTTAATGTATATATATATAATGCTAACCGTCTCTCCGCACTATCGTCCGCTGCGCATCCTGTGCAGCTACAGCACTCACTAAGTGGGTCCAGATGGACCCTGCTCCTAGTGCCTCCAAAGTATAACATTACCCTGTCCTTGCCAATCCCTGTGAGAGCATGCGCTACTGTTCAGGGCACACACAGGCTTGAAAGACAGCCTTCACTCAACAGCGGGCACAACACTACAAAGTGGGGAACCTAGTGCTCCCGCATAAAAATAGTGCAGGTGGAAACGTTATCTGTTGTGTAGTCCTCTAAACATCTTGGCTGTGACTCTTATAAGGCAAAAGCTGTGTCACCAACGGCTACTGCAGACCATTTTTGAAATAAAACTTTTTCCAAGATCATACCAAGGTCACACCGAAATGTGCACAACTTTAAAAAGGTCGCCTCCAGATTAAATCTTCCGACAGTGTTTTCGGTACCTTTAAAGTGTGCCATGCTTTGTACAACAACAACACAAGGAAAGATGCACAAAATTTGTGGTAAGAAGCATGCTAAGCCCCTTGTTAGTTGTGCGATGAGACACCTTTGACTTGACATAAAGCTTTCATTGGCCAAATCAGTGATGTATCAGGGACCACTTGAAAATATGCACCTTCGGTAGAAAATTACACTGGCCGTTTGAGTGCAACATTGTAATTGTGCACCCAAGTTGACAAAAAGAAAAATAGTGGACGAAAGCACGGATGTAATGGCACATAATGTAACAAACGTTTTGTATCAAATGAAAGAACAACTTGTGAGTGAGCCCCTCTTTATGAATCTACTCCAAGGAATGTGCTCTTGCCAAACGCCTGTGACCTTTTTTTATGCTTCTTATATGTGATCCTGTGACCTTTTTTTATGCTTCTTATACCTTTTCGACGTACCCTAAATAAATCGGTTGCAAGTAGCGCCCGTCCTGTCTGTTCAATGTCCTTGTGGTCTTCCCACCCAGAACTGATGCACGTACCAATGAGCTCTTGAAGAGTGGTTGGAAGGTAAAAGTGGCTATGGTGCAGCTGTTCCACTAGTAGAAACAGAAAATCAGGGGTGGTTGGGTATAAAACAGATTTTCACCCAAAGGCCAAATTGGGCATAAAACAGCACATCATCCTATCCTAACGCCGAATGCAAACACAAAACAGTGCGGTACTTTTCTGCTGTATATGTAGCAATTATTTGGAAGCAGTCTGTACCTGCCTTGCCGACATAAATATAAGCGAAGCAGGCATCATAAGTGGGTAGCACAGGTCACAGCTGTAACTAGAGCTTCTATGTACAGTTCAAAACATTGTGCGTTTCGTTGTTCGCCCTTCGCACAAACTTAAAACTACATGCTCAATAAATTCTTCTGAACGGAACATACATATACCGACACACGTCAAAATATGCGACTACAGATCCCACAGGCTAGAACGCACTACTAACATACTGAAGCGGAGCTTGCCCGCTCTAGTAGAATGTAAAACCAGGTTGAAGCACACTAGGTTATCTAGAAGTTCTGAGTTATTAGTCACTACTGCTAGGCATATTCCATCACAACTATGAGATAAAAGTGACGTCCGGAAGCACGCTGGGCAATACACGAAGCAGCACAGGCACCAATGTCGAAAGCTTGCAGGAAGCGCAACGCTCGCCTTCCACTCGGATTACTTGGCACAAACGGGTGCCAAATGCGCCACGGTGAGCCAACTTCACACAAGGATCGCACGGAAAAGGGAAGAAGCTGCAAAAACATCTGGACAGCACTGATCAGATGCCGGACTCTATGTTCGGATTTCGGAGGCACCTAAGCACGCAGGACGTACTGCTGCAACTGAAGGAAAAGGTCATGAAACAAGCCACCAAGCAATCGGCTAGAGCAATCTTGGCGTTGGACCTCAAAGGAGCGTTTGACAACGTCTCCCACGCTAGCATCTTAGCCAACCTTCAGGACACAGGCTGCGGAGAGCGGGCATACAACTATGTGCGGGATTTCCTGACAGGCCGCAGCGCTCGAATCAAGGTGGGGGAAGAGGTATCTGCACCCATAGTGTTGGGAAGTAAGGGGACCCCACAGGGATCCGTCCTGTCGCCTCTTCTCTTTAATATGGCACTATTAGGCCTGCCCAAGGCGCTCGGGGTAGTCGATGGTTTGGGGTACGCGCTCTACGCCGACGACATTTCGCTCTGGACGACAAAGGCGGGCTCCTCAGGGTGGATTCAAGATACGCTGCAAGCAGGCGCAGATGTGGTTAGTAAATACGCGAAGGAGTGTGGACTGCGATGTTCGCCTCAAAAATCTGAACTGGTGGTTGTCCGCCCTCGGGCGCCCAAGACACAGAAGGAAGACGTGAAGGTGGTCATAGAGGGAGAAGACATCGTCCCAGGGCCCAGTGTTAAGATTCTGGGGCTCACCATCCAGGCAGACAACAAGGCCACTACGTCTGTGCGCAAGCTTATGCACTCCTCAGGACAGATCCTGCACATGCTTCGGCGGGTGGCAACAAGGTGGAGAGGACTGAAGGAGAACGACACCCTGAGGCTGGTACAAGCCTTTGTGGTGTCAAGAATAACGTACGCCACACCTTACCTCCTGATGAACAAAGGAGAAAAGAGCCAGGTGGACACAGTAATACGCAAGGCGGTGAAACAAGCCATCGGAGTTCCCATAAGTGCGTCGACGGACAAGCTCCTCCAGATGGCTCTACACAATACAGTGGACGAGCTGGTTGAGGGCCACCTATCCAGCCAAAAACAGAGGCTGAGTCACACTAAGGCGGGCCGCCGTATCCTGGGTAGAATCGGCTGGAGCGTGGCAGAGCTGACCGATCGAGAACAGCTTGCGGACAAATGGCTAGACGCAATCAAGACCAAGCCTCTCCCAAAGAACATGAATCCGGCTCACCATGGCGGCAGGCGTGAGGCTAGGGCTCGTGCCCTCAACAGGCTACTGGAGAGCGAAGACGGTGTCGTCTTCACGGACGCCTCGAAAAATAAGGGGACGACTAGAGCAGTGGCGGTGGTGACAACTAGGGGCGAGCTGCTTACAAGCGCATCGTTTCAAGTCAGAGATGTGGAAGAAACGGAAGAGTTGGCAATTGCCCTAGCCCTGACCCTTCCGGGAATTTCCAAGGTTGTCACCGACTCACAGCAGGCGTACAGGAACTTCCAGTCAGGCTGGGTGTCCCGGCGGGTACTTCGCATCCTGAGGGACAAAACACCTCCAGAGAGCCATGTTGAATTAGTATGGGTTCCAGCCCACTCCTTGGTGGAGGGCAATGAGTTTGCCCACCGACAGGCCCGCGCGTTAACGTACCGGGCAACGGCTGAGGAGGAGGCCAGAGGTGAACCTATGGTGACCTACAGAGAGATAGTGCGGCACTATCGACAGGATAGGCAGAAACTTCCTGCCCCGCACCCAGAACTCACGCGGGAGCAGCAAGTACTGTATCGACAGATTCAGTCAGGATCTTTCCCTCACCCTCGCTTACTGAACAGCATGTTCCCAAATCAGTACGACAAGACTTGCCCGTTATGCAAGCAGCTCGGTACTCTTCGCCACATGATAGGAGAGTGCGACGTCAGCCCAAAACACCCACCCCTCATCAGCAACTCCTCCACTAAGAACCCCACCCTTACCCCTAGCGAGCGATGGGAGATCTTGCTGTCCAGCCCCGCCTTGGAGGATCAGCTACGGCTGGTTACCAGGGGCCAGGTGGCGAAGACAGCATATGGAATCCTGTGAAGAGGGATCCACTCTCATCCAGCGCGTTTTGCGCTGACATGCTGTGCAATTAAAGTTGTTCCTCCTCCTCCTCGCACGGAAAACACTCAGCAGCAGTTTGAAGAAAGCAACCAGCAAGAAGGGCACATTGCAGGAGCTTCCAAATAAAGCTGGGCTGCCGATTCACTGTAGCTCGGCAGACGCGTCCTGTTGCTGATGGGCAGCACGGCAGCACAGCTGACCTGACCGCAACACGGACGTTGGTTCAGTGCGCGTTGCAAGTGTTGCCAGCGTAGCCGTGAGGGGCAGCGTTCAGCGTCGGTTGCGGTCAGGACGAAGCAGTGTTGCCAGCACGCGTTTGTAGAGTATGCTGGCAACAACGTCCGTGTTCCAGTCAGGTTTTAGTAGCTTCGCACCCGCCGTGAGGGAGGTTCGAGCACAATGCACAACATGGTGGCCAGCAGCGGCGACATGCTGCGAGATGCGAGGGGCACAGTTCACTGCAACACCACAGTAGCGCGCACTGCCGTGTGTTCGCTGATGACGCGACCACTGCCCGAGACGCAGCAGATATGTGCCGCGACCGAGAAGACTGCAGTTTGCCCTGCGCACGAATTCCGCATTAGGGAGTAGTATAGTAGTCGTCAGTGCTTTTCTTTTCTTCTTTCTGGCTTTATCGTGAGGGTGAAAATACTGTAGGAGGCTAGAATGCAAGATGGAATGCCTTGGGGAGTTCACTCAGTGAGCCCACGCAATGTCAAGACTCAAGACACTTCAGATGATGTTGGTACTAAAAGATTTATTTCCCTACTATGCAACATATGTACACGTTTTGCATTCGCATTGCCCCCATGGCGTATCCAGCCACCCATGGACACAAAGATAAACTGCGCAGGACAGAATACACCTGGCTTCGCACGTGTGCATCATTTTTTACCACGCTACGATGAATGTGCGAGGGAGCTTGCGCGAAAGTTTGCCAGGTAGAAATTTGCTCCAATTTTCGCCAGAGCCTCGGGACTTTTCGCTTACTCTCCTTGTGGCGCAAGAGCACAAAGTTGGCAACGTACACACATTTCATTGCAACTCTTTCTGAAGCAACGCAGAGGAAGCCAGACAACAAAAGTTTTAATTGGTGCACAACACACTTGAACATAAAAGTCCCCACAACTTGGCTAACTCCGTCCTTGCGCTTGTGTCGTCCTTACTCTTCTTGTCCGGTTTTCATCTGCACTGACCATCTGGCACTCCAACTCGCCCAATTCGCTACCTTATATCCGTCCTTGCAGTGTGAAATTTCCCGCCAGACTGCCAAACATCAAAGGTAAACTGCTTGAAGTCAAACGGATCTTCGCAAAGTCGACCACACTACACGCGCAGTGAGCACACTCCGGGTGTCTACATACCTCTGCACAGTTGCACAGAGCTGAAACAATGGTCGCGAGAGATCGTTCCGGCCACAGCTAAACACGTGTTAAGTATTTCCAGTGCAGCTGCCCATCTGGATCAGTTTCTACGCCTTCTGAGAGAGAAGAGGAAAGAAATAAACGCGCTTCAACTGTGTAAAATGTTCAGCAGCCGGACTGCAGGCCTGTCCCTTCCATGTTGGGCGATGCTGCGAGCGGCTTGCAGCGAGTTCTTTGGGCTGCCACAGACGTGCTTTGTTCAACACGACTCGCCACAGCGGCCCGCCGATGGTGACCGGATGAGCAATGCACAGCCCTGTGAGGGGACGCACTGCCGCCGCATCTGTCCTTGTCACAGCCATCAGGAGAGCGAGATGGTGACGTTGATGCCCAGGTTGCCGCTGTCGGCGAACAGCTGGGCGATGCTGGTGTCGAAGACGAGGCAGTCGCTGCTCATGATGGCCGCCTGGACGCCCTCGTGGATGCTGCGGGGCGTGGCCTCCCAGGTGAGCCGGCGCTTGTGGCCGTTGAGCTCGAGGCGGTAGATGAAGTTGTCGGCCTGCTTGCGCGACCCGATGAGCTGCACCACGGCAAAGAACTGCTGGTGGCCGTCGTACTTCTCCTGCTTCTCCAGCACCAGCATGAAGTGGTGGCCGAAGCACGACTGCATCATCACCCAGTCCACCGCCCCGGGCAGGTTGATGTCCGTCGCCAGGAACACAATGTCCTCGCCTGCGCAAGGGGAACCAAGCTCGTCACCAGAGCGTGGGCGCTGAGCGAGCGAACTTCACACCCACACACATGGCGGCCCTGTGTTGAAGAGGGTTGCTCACACACCCCGTCACCACTGCTGTGAAACAAGCACATTCCTCTGTTGCCCAGGGAGTCGACCACGTGAGAAGAGGTTGCAAGACCTGAGGGACCTTTATCGGGTACAGTAACCGGACTGGAAGACAAATGCTGGCTCCAGTAAAGGTAGATTGGGTCTGTGGCCCAACTAGTCCCCTCACCAGACTGATCCAACTCGGCCTTGGGCTTATGCCTGATCCGAACCAGCACTGCAGGCCAGTTGGCTCAACTCTCGAACATGAGGGCTTAAGTACGTTAGCTTGGGGCACGCGGTGTCGCCACTCACCGCCACCAAGATTACTCGAGGCGCCCCGTGCGGGGTTGGCTGGGAATCGAAGCGGCGTCCTTGGGCTCAGCAGCACAAGATTTGTCTCACAAAACTTTCCCCATGCACTCAAATTTTTTTACCGACACTGCAGCTGAAGGTATTAAAGGATTGTGGCTGAAAATTTGTCGCATCAAGGTAAATCACAGTGCCACCTCCATAACATGGTGGTAAAAAATACACGAATTTTTATGGATGTGGCACTGGGCAATAAAAAAACTTGGTTAAGGGGGGACACTGGTCTTAAAACAAGTTCTTTAATTTTCCAGTAAACTTTGTGAAACTTGCCAGTCTTGCTATTTTTTCTCCACTGATTTCAAATATGCCACTATTTTTGCAGTAGGTCAATTAGTTCCTGAGATAATTAGAGATAATTAACCATTTTTGCCCAAACAATAGACAAAACAGTGTTAGCTGCAAAACTGTAATCTTCATATTTTCCAATAATATTAAACCTTGGGAATGCAATATAGGAAGCAGTTTTCTGATGCACCCCTGGGAAGTCATTTTACAGCTCATTAAACCTTGGTGGCACCAGTGGCAAAGAACCATTTCAATTGCCTGTTTCAAACACCAAAGTTTAATGAACTGTGAAATTAGTTCCAAGCGGTGCATCAGAAAACTGCTTCCTATATTGCATTCCCCAGGGTTCATAGTATTGGAAAATATGAAGATTACAGTTTTGCAGCTAACACTGTTTTGTCTATTGTTTGGGCAAAAATGGTTAATTATCTCCAATTATCTCAGGAACTAATTGACCTACTGCAAAAATAGTGGCATATTTGAAATCAGTGGACAAAAAATAGCAAGACTGGCAAGTTTCACAAAGTTTACTGGAAAATTAAAAGAAGTTGTTTTAAGACCAACGTCCCCCCTTAAATGCAGGAATTCGTTAAAAAGAGGTTCGTTACTCCCTGGTTGAAAGGGACCCTGCAACACTTACCATCGACTACTTGGAATGTATTTGGGGGTAAAGTCTATTGTCCCAGCAATCTCCTCCCGCAAGAATTATGAAAATCTGTTCACTATCACCGAAACTACGCGCGATGAAAAATCGCGCATAAATGTTCCCTCTCAACTCAACCGCGGACAATGCGACGAAAGCTGCGCGCTCTCTCCCGGAGAGGGGGGCGGTGCGCGGCGTTCTGTTCGGCGGCCTTCGATATGTCACAGGCCAGGGAGTTTCGTCTTTTTCCCCGCAACGTGGACAGGTCTATTTCCGGTCTGGTGCCACAAAAAAGCAGGCATGGTGGCCTGCTCGCAAGCAAGCGCCCAGGCTGGTAGGGGTTTTTTGGAGCAATAAACGTTTGTTGCCGAGTGGGCTCGTTTAAAGTGGAATATTTAGTTCGTCACTCAAACTCCGTGCGCACTCAAAACAAAAGAAACACCAAAAGCATGCGGACAGGTTCAGACATAGAAGAGGTTCATACACAGCGCCGACGACGGCTGATTGTCACAGGAAATGCCAGAATTTAGCCGCGAAGTTGACCAGTGACAGCCGATAGGACAGCCAGGACAGCCATGGCCCCATTAACGTCGCAGAGGCCATGCCCATAGAGTTTCATACAAATAACTAGAGTGGAAACTGGCGCTGCGATCGTACGCCTCAATGGGCGTGATGGGTAGTTGTGGATTCGGATTGGCGCTCAATGGCTTGCGGAAGTTACTATGGATTGCAGGCAGTTTCGTTTTCGTTATGGATTTACATGAACGCATTTGCCTATGCGGTGTGTTGGAAGAAGCTATCAAAAATACGTTTCTGCTTGAACTGCATATCGTGCGCGCACTGACGCCACCCTGAGTAGAAAGTTTCATAACTATAGTTGCGAATTGGGTGGGTTATCAATTCGTTGCTGGCACAGCGAGCACGAAAACACAAATGACAGCACTCTGTGCGGCGAAGTTGTCTGCGAATAAGGAGTTGCGGCGCTCCTTATTCGGCAGAGCAATGTATTGTCGAAGCTAACGACGGTTGCGAATCGCTTGGAACAGCCACACCTTCCGTGCGAACGCCGGCTCCTACAACGTAGACCAGCAGTATCGGCGGCTGATAGGAACGCAGCTTGATGAATGTCACTAATTCAGGCAAGAATAACTTCTCCAAAGGTAATCAGTTTCTTTTTTTTATGAGCCCAAAACTTTTCGCTTCCTATTACAAACCACCAGCGCCGAAACTTCTTACAAGTAGTTTGTAAAAAAGTCCGCGTCCTGCTGTAGTTGGCGGCAAATGGCAAACCTGCTCCGCAAACCTCCTCGACTCCGCGTCTGCTTTTTATTTAACGCGGCATTTTATTTTGCACAAAACCAGTTTTTTGTCAGTAACTTTTTTGTTCGCCATGTAATTTGTAAACAGAGAACTGGACAATAAGCGTTTTTTTGTCAAAAAACACAATTTGCGCAGCCAGAAGCTTGTTTTGATCCTACGCAATCCGGTTCCACAACTACCCATCATTCCCATTGAAGCGTAAGCGCCGCTGCCATGTTCGCGTTGACACTAGCGCCAGTTTCCCCTCTAGTTATTATTGTATGAAACTCTATGGCCATGCCAGGGGTGCATAATGAGGAGAATTGAAGAGAGTGCGGTTGGTTTTTCTGCGTCTTTCATGGTGATTTGCGTGCTTACCGCTTCCCGTGCACATGTAATATTGTCACGGCATGGCCTGTTGCACGCGCCCGGCCACAAAGAACAAACAAAGAAAGGATTCCTCGCGGAGCAACCAACCAATCAACAGCGGCCAACCAACTAAGCCACGTGCTGAAGAAGAAGAAGGGACACGCGTGGCGGCGCGAGAGAGCTCGGTGGCAGCGGGACTAGGGCGTTCCTTTTGGTGAGGCACAAGTTCCCCTTTTAATAAATCTGTTTGTCCTTTTACCACCAACGTCATCTTCTTGAGTTTGTGCCACGCTACAATATTTAGCTCGGGTGTTCCTGGAAGTCTAATCTAAACGTCGCGCAGGTTTACTTGCACTGCACGAAGAGTGTTGCAGGGTCCCTTTAACTCTTTCGCTACCGCGCCTATCAAAATCGATCAATTTGATCGATACTTTTGGGAGCGCCTTTTCATAGCGTTCCAGGCGTTTCTCGAACAAGTAAAGCTGTTCGGAGTTAGATCAGAAAATGGCCTTTCAAAATCAGTTTTGTTTTCATTTTTGCAACGGAAACGTGATTTTTGACACGCTTTTGAATCACCTGGGTGTGGAAAAGGGGCGTGCTCATCACGCGTCACGGCTACCAACGAAGAATGCGTGCAACTCGTAATTACTCTGCACCAGCGCTTGTTTTTTGCTATCAGAGCGTGAATGGGGAACTAGCAAACGATTTTCAATCGTCAGGTTCGCGCTCTGACAGTAATAATCCCAGAAATCGGCTGAAAATGTCAAGCAGTGCCTAGTTGCAAAGCTACTTGATGATTTTAGGCAGTTTTATTGCCTTTGCGCAAGTTGTTCTAAGTACTGTGGTAGTTCTACTTACCCCAGGACCATTCGCAAACAGTTTACAACAGTTTCGGTTTCGTTTCTGCATCGCGAAATTCATATTTAGCGCTACTATGCAGTTACCCAACTTCAAGGCTACCTGCCATGGCGCCTGAAGCATCCGCGACTGATCCTCGAACAAAGCACGGCGCTCCTGATTTCCCACCACCCTAACCCGATTTCTGCGATAAGAACTTCAGATGCAAGTCAAAAGGTCACACCCAGTCACCAGATATCTGTTCCGCCGAGGACAGCGCTTCAAACCGGCCTTACACTGCCAGCTGTTCGCCTTCCAGTTTCGTTTCCATGCGAGGGTATATCCGGGTGTCTAATGTTGCTGCTTAGTTGAACTGTCTATTCGGACGGAGTCTCTGATAAGTTTTTGTACTGTTTCATTTGAAAAATGTTAGGTGGCGCTGCAATAGAGGAGGCTCGTTGTGCTGATCTTTTTCAGCGCGCAACTGCTACTCGGCCAAAGATCGCAGGTCACAATTCTAGCTCATTGTACCTCATTTTTGCGAGCAAGGCTACAATTACGAGTAAGAAGATGATAATAAAGCTCAGCTTTATGTTTTGAGAGATAACTGGCCGTGAACGACAACACGCATCAGCCACGGCGTTCCGTTTTCAACTTCATGCATGTTTTTTTCCGCATCGCGTGCTTGTCCCAAATATTGTGCTCGCTGTAAATGCAAAGTCAGCCATTGACAAGATGTTTTAACGTTATGTGGGGGAAAATTGGTGCCTCTGATAACGTCAAACCGTCAGATTTATTCTAGGGAACCACCCGAAATTGCACATTTTGAATTAGAGGTTGGGCTTCACCGCATGACACGAGCACCGTGCGTGCTAACATTTTTTTTATATATCTGAAAAACTGTTCCGCGCAAGTCGACATTTTTTTTAGAGTGTGTTTTTGAAATGTTTCCCTACAAAATGTATATTCTAATTTTTTTCTACTACCGGTGGTTTGATATACACAACTCCTCTTTTATCATTTTTTTCGACAACTTGACAAAAATTTTGATTTTGATATTTTTTTGATATATGAAAACCTTTGAAAACTGGTGTTATTGGAAAGGCCGTTAAATAATCTGCATTTTGTGCTCCTGCAATTAGTGACTAACCAATTTTTTAGCAGGAAAAAAAATGTTTTCTTGGACCCCTAAAAATTGGTCAATTTTCTGCGGTAGCGAAAGAGTTACCGTATAAACCGGATTATAGGTCGACCCCTACCTTGAGGTGGGAAAAGTTGACAAAAAAAAATAATTCGGCACAGAAGCGCACTCACAATGTCTATATATATAATTTATTTTCGACGCCCGTCCGTCACTGCCACTCACTATGCCTGCCGAAGACAGTCGTCCGAGGATGACTGCTTCGCACTGTCATCTTCCACGCCATCAGGCGCGTTGCTGATGGAGCACTTCCTGAACGCTCGTGTAACCATGTCGTCGGGCAGCGACTGCCCAGAGAAGGACACCCAGCTTGACACGGTCGCAACCGACCCGTATAGGTCTTTTTGTTGTCGCCGGCTATCCACTCATTGTACAGTTCGCGGAGCCTGTCCGCGCATGGCCTCCGGAGCGATCGTGAGCGAAGTTCCCGGACAAAGTCTGCCACTTTGTTCTCCAACTTTGGGTGCAACGCTCGACGTCCACGGAACGATCGGTTTCGGGGGTTGCACGCGCACAGCTTAGCTTTCTGGCTCCGCCAGTACCGCAAACTTTTCTCCGGAACGCCTAACTGGCGTTGCGCTGCCATATTCCCATTGTGCTTGGTGACTCAATCGGCGTCAGCTTAAACGCCGCGGTAAACTGGCGTCGACTGCCGCCACTCATCTCGGAACAGAAATGTACACACGCACGCACAATAGACGAGTAAAAGACGAAAAACTAGAGAAAAGCGAAATCAAATAAAGGCCTGATAGTGCGAGAGAGTAGTCCGACACGAATGGCGATGGCGACCATGGAGCTCCATGACAGCGTTGCCAGATTGAAAATACCCATCGACACCATCTCCTGGCCCAAATTTCACCAGCACTAAATACAGCCACTATTACATTGTTTTGGATCCTTCACGTCTTCTGCGCATGTAGTTCTCAAAAACACAGCCTTTTGATATGGCGTTTTGGTTGCTTATGGGAATCCATCCAGCCTACCCAGGGGTGATTTGATCATCTCATAATTAAAAATCGAAGAGTGTTACTCAGTTACCTATATCATTAAATGGGCAAAGTAGTTTCAATGATGATGATGATGATGATTGTCTTTTTATGGCGCAAGGCCGACGAGGGCAAAGAGCGCCAGAAACAATTGTGATTTAATAAAAGCGATGAGAATTAAAATTACAATTGTAAACTAAAGTGAAGCAGAAGCTGTTTAAAAACAAATGGGATGGCTGGTGTAGAGGGCCAGGTTGTAATTACGCACAGTATGAAATGAGCTGTAAAAAATTAATCTCTTTTAAAAACTTCGCAAAGTAGTTTCAAACGAAGTGATCTATTACTTCGTATTCATACATATCGCAGTACCTGTCTAAGGAACCCTTATTCCATGTTCGATGGGCACGCTCGCAGAGCAGGTTACTGCGCATCCAATTCAGTTGTCGCTATGCTTTCTCACCTATACTGAAACACAAGACCTGGTACAACGTAAATTTCTCTTTAGTTAGTATGTGAGGATTTAACATTGCACTATTTTTTTATAATAAACATGCCATACAAAACTTATGTAGCTGTAACCATTTAGAGAGGGAACCTCAGGACGCTTTTGGGTACACGCCCTCCGTTAAAAAATTCGGAGGTTGTGGTTCATTGTGGTGTATTTGAAATAAAAAATGCACCATTTGAGCTTTCGTTACTTTCAAGCAGTATAGTGAAAACCCAATATACTTATCAAGCACATTAGAACACGCATGCTCAGACAGTCCAGCGGCATTTGGTGTTTATATGCGGAAAAAGCTTTCATTCAAGAAATAAAACAGTCTAGTTCAAAGAAACAACACACTTTTTTAACCAGTTTTCACCAGATATTGTCTGGTGTAGCCGTATTGGTACCTCAACACCAGTAGCCCCCGAATTTCACCATCTGGCAACGCTGCTCCATGATGGCGACGGACTACGCTTGCACATTGTTGCCAGACAACGATTTACATTCTGCCAATGACCGCTATATAAGACGAGGGGTGACTTTTGTGCGGATTTTTTTGGGAAAAAACTTGACCTATATTCCGGTTTATACGGTAACTGCATACTGCCGTCTTTTTCATGCATACTTTAAAGGGGCCCCATACATTTATGTAGAAGTGTTCGTGGCGCACAAGCTTCAAATGCTGCGGTAGATTCTTCTGATTTGTGGCTGTGCATTACATACAGATTGACAGAGGTAACCACCGTAAGACTATCTAGGGAATGCCTAGAGCCACAGTTCGGTCTACAATTAGGCAATTTGCTTTGCAATCACACGTGCCCGCCCAAACAACTGTGGCCGCAGACTTTGCTGGTCATCTTTTTGCACGATGGCACCCTCCCTGTCACAGACCGCGGCCACTTGTTCTCGCCAAGGGTTGCAAGCCTTAGCTCCTGGTCACAGAAGCCGGCCAACCACACCGCCACTGATCTCCGTTACATCCACCGTCACGAGCCCAGGTTGCCCTCGGATACCGCGTCCCCAGCGACCCCTGGCCACGTGCAGCGCCCCCGAGCCCCTGCGGCGATCCCACCGAGCCGCCTCAAGGGCCGCTTTGTCGTGCGTCGGCGTGGGACACTTTCACAAGGGGCTGCCGCTGGCTGAGCCAGGTGGGAGACTGTGCTGCCCACCGCAGCCCGCCTCGGCCCAAGCCCCACCCAACCCCTCCCCAGCTGGGCACGCAGCCACGAGGCGGGCCACCGCTACTCTCGCGATGCCGCTGTCGGCCCCACGGCAAGGGGCACCAGGGAGGCCAGGGCACCCACCCTGCAGCGTGGTGATGGACTTGTGCGAGTGGACGAGGTGGGCCATCACCTGGTCCAGCGAGCCCTGCCACTTGCACGACGCCCCGGGGCACGGGCACAGGTACGGCCTGCACAGGGGTGAAGAAGGGGAAGGGCTGAAGGGGGCCACCAGGACGATGCGCACCAAGCCTCGAGCAGGGGCCGGCCTGCCCTGCAAGGGCTGCACTGTAGACACTGCACCCGGGCGCAGGGCGCGCCACTCAGACGGAAAGCCGAGAAGGGAACCGTCCCACTGCGCCAGTGCTGCCATGCACACCTGACGCACAGGCAGCAGGACTACCGGGACAGCCCCAGACGACACTCGAGGAAA
Source organism: Haemaphysalis longicornis (assembly GCF_048455015.1). Lineage (NCBI taxonomy): Eukaryota > Metazoa > Arthropoda > Arachnida > Ixodida > Ixodidae > Haemaphysalis > Haemaphysalis longicornis. The sequence goes on from NW_027526336.1 coordinate 3,680,831, forward strand.
GGAAAACGCAGCTCTGCACTGGGCGGGGGGCTCTAAAGAGGGTTGTGAACACAACGCACATTTGCCTTCGCTGCATCTTACCTGCTCCAACAACCTTTCCAGAACAACCACATGAAATAGTATTTCACTAATTCGTTCCTTCTGGATTTAATAAGATGTCCTGAAAAAGCCTGTTCACTCAGACGCACCATCGGACGACCAGCGGTGACGTTTAAGGGGCACTAAAGTGTATTTGTCAAACTCCTGTTTGCATTTGCATTGCATAGACAAGCTCAATTAAACATACTGTGCCATTTATACAGTTGCCACAGCTGTACAAGTACAATCTCAATAAACAAAAATCACTTAAAGGGAATTGCTGCTTAAACGGAATAGTAGCCTGTACGTCGGTTCGTTTTGTATCCAGATAAGTAAAAAAAAACTTTCGGTAATCAGAACTAAAATTTCCGCATCATCGCGTAAATGAAACCAAAAATGGAACTTCTTGTCAGGCCCATTGCCATGAGCATCAGCTGCTGAAGATCCTCATCTTCAAGATACAGTTGCAAGGACTCAAAAACAAATTGATGCATTTTTAGTGTGCAGTGACTGATTGTTGCCAAATAAACTTTGTGAATGCTGTCCCTAAATCTTGGTAGCTTTCTTGCTTTCTGAAATCTATTTGCTCGTTCACTTCTAGTGCTTAGGGTTCCATGAAATGGTATTACGAGTGTGTACGCACGTAAATTTCCGCTTTAGCACATCTCTCACACTAAAGGAAACTCCTGTTAAATGGAACTAATTTTTTTTCGGTCTCTTCAAGTTTTTTTTACCGGGAGTGTACTGTACTTAAGTATAAAGCAAAGCCTGAAAGAAGAATGAGAAAATCCCGGGCCATCTCCCCTAACGTGAAACCTGGGGAGGGGCAAAGCATGCAGTGTATAAGTGTATTCCTGGTGCCTTGGTGTTTTTGCCAACGAAAATGAAACCATTGAGGGGTAGAGGTATACAGCTTTGTTGTTAGTCTCGTGTCCTTGAAGCACCAAGCGTTCTATTGCGAGGTATAGACGAGCGTCCCGGTGTTTTAGTGCCGTGATGAGGATTAGGCGAGTAAATACGGTACACACTGACGCCTACTCAGTTTTCTTCTTTGGTGGGGTTTTTTGGCGCAAGGGCATCTAAGGCCAAGAGCGCCATTGCTATGATGAGGTACTATGTGCTGATTGCTATGTGCTGATGAAATGAGTGCAAATAGTGCATAAAATTACTTCGGTGACCTACTCAGTTTTGACATGCACTACTAAACTGAGTATTTACTGAATGACGCCTGTGCAGCCAGCTTTCCCCTAGCCCCACAACTGCCTGATCAACAGCGACAGCATCGCTTCCGGCAGAAAAAGCGATCGTGAACGTAAGGTTAGTAGGGTGCAGATTGGTCTGCTAGTTCCCCTTGCGAAAAAGTGCTTCGCATACTTTGGTTTTACGCTTTACGATAAAAGGTTCCGTTCGTTTCAATTTCTCATAAGCAAGTTTACCTTTGCCAACTTTTTTCCTGGGCACATGCAGATGACCATTCCAGTGAAGCAATCGGCAAAGCGGCATGCGCCCAGTGGCACACGCACTAGTGTGGAATTGTTCCGAGTTCATTCAGCTGCGCTCCGACGAAACAAAGCCCCATTCTTCTGGGCACCAACCTCGTTGGGGCTCTTTTCACGGGCCAATCGACCTGCAACGACCTGCCAGCGGCCGCCCAACTGACTTTGCTGGTGAGCCACGCAGTCAAAGCAATCCAGAAAAGAATGCGTCGAACAGAAACCCCACAGGGAGTCGGCAAGCAGGATGCGGAAAGGAGAACACACTTTTGAAATGATTTCTCCAATGAATAAATTTACACAACTGCACCCACGGAAATCGAAGCATGGCCTAGGGACTGCCGACTAATCGGAGCAATTACTTGTGCAACGCTTACAAATCACTTCAGCGGCTCTTTATACAGAGCTTGCTTTTCGTGCCGATAACTTCCCGAGAAGGCACCCCTTCGGCATAAGTTTGGTTCTGGAAAGCTTTGAGGCGCCAACAAGTTGCAACAGGCAATAATTACACACCAGCTAGATTGGTGTTGTTGAGGATGCACCATGTGCACAAACAGTCCCCTCCGAGTGGGCACGATGTGACCACCCAACTGACCGGAGACACGATTTTTCCCAGCCCCATATGTCAGCCCTCTGACAAGTCTCTGTGCGCTCACACGAAAGAGAGTTTGCCTTTCTTGATGGTTAGCTGAATTTACGCACAAACATTGCTTTTCCTGTTCTTCCAGTTTGAATTTCAGACGTCATAAGGCAAAGTGTGTGCATGTGCAGTGCCGATGAGATTTTTGCCCTGCGTTCACCCGCACTGTTGCTGTGCTGCGGCCGAGCGGCCTGCTGGGAAAGCGGCTTTCCTGCGACACGCCAAACGAAGGGCTGACCTGAACTCGCAGGCCTCCTCGTGCTCGGGCTTGTCCGAGTGGGAGAGCAGCGCAGTGCAGCCCGTGAGCGAGTACTTGCACGGGAAGAACACCGTGTTGGCCACCTTCTCCATGGCCAGGTTGCGAATGTTGCCTGCGCATCGGGGAGGAAGCCACAGTCCGCCAAGCTGGCAGCAGCCGCACAGTGGCCACACGCGTCTCACTTTTCACGCCCCTCAACAGTGCGCTCCCACTGCAGGGAACAGCGATCTTCAACGCAACAAAAATACTGCTTTGGCAAAGTAACACATTTAACATCACTTCATGCTGAATGAGCCCTATGCCCTTCGCCTCGACCATCGACCCAGCAGAACAACTTGTTCTGCACTTTCAGTACAGCCGATTCAAGCCACCCTGCGGGCAACAGCAGCAGCTTGGCACTTGCAGTGCAGTGTCCGAGGTCCCATTACTGCTGGCGCAAGAACTTGCGCCTCCCCTAGCAGTGTCGCCAGACCTGCCCCAAAGCACGCGCGCATCGCAGGCCCCACGCTAGTGCCCCTGCACTGCTGTTGCTGCTTTGGACAAGGATGCGTGGCTTTGCCCATCAGCACCTGATCCGCCATACGAGGCCTCTCACCTGTCTCCAAGTTGGGTGTTTTCACTCGAACGAATGCAAACAAAAGCAACGAGTTTGTAGGCAGCGCACATGCAAGTCCATGGGTAGCACATACAGTATAACCTCATTACTACGACAGAACATGATAGTGAGTGCAATTTTAGTCTGCTGTAAAAGAAGCATGAACAATGAAATACTAAGTCTGTTATAACAGGAGTTTGAACTTTTCAACTGATAAAAAAATACAGTAAAACTATGCCGGTCATTTCTCCACATTCAGTTACAACTGAAAAAGGTCGATATTTAAAGCCGACAAACCTTCAGGCTGACTTGAGTTTCCCAGTGGTTTTATTATTTTCCCGCAACGCTATGAAGCCCATCACAAAATCCCATGTACGCGTCTTCTTGCATTTGCTGTGCTCCTGTTGCGTGGCCCCCTCTCCATGCCTTCATTCACTCACGCTATTATTACTGCTCTTTCACTCCTTCAAACTAAACCGTTGTCTCCACATGAATATAAGCAAGGGGCAAGCAAAGAACGGTGGTTTGGACTAGTTGGGGGTGCATACTGAAATTCGAAACAGCGCAAAAAGACGGGACAAGCAAACGACAACACAAGGCGCCTTGTGTCGTCGTTTGCTTGTCCCGTCTTTTTGCGCTGTTTCGAATTTCAGTTCGGCAAGCAAAGGTCCTGTTGCTGAGCTTGGAGGTTTAGCCGTCTATAGTGCACGAGGGCTTACATGTTTTGTGATTCAACTATGGTAACTTTCATATATAAACGTCTGACCTGTTGCACTAACATTGTTATACAGTGGAATCTCGATGATACGAATTTCCGACAAGTCCTGGCGACATTGCATTGTTTGCAATGGGCAAAATTTCGGCTGCTACGAACGGACCTGCGCGGCCCTGCAGATGATACGATCGAGCCGGCGAGGCTCTCTCTCTCTCCCCTCTTTGCTACTCTTTGTGCGGCAACGGCTGGGCTGCTGCTGCGAGAGCGCGCGCACCGCACCAAGTGTACCGCGGCCGTGCAGCCGGGGAGAAGATGGCCGTGGGAAGGCAGCGACGCCACTAAGTTGCTGGCGTCTCAATAGTCTTGGGTGGAAGAACACGTGGCTCCTCGCCGTTGCCGAGACGCGTGTGCGGGGCTTCTCCTCTGAACGAGCTCCTCCCAACCAAATCAACCAAGCTCACTTTCCTTCAAGGAGGAGATTCCCACAGCGAACCGAAAAGGAAGCGCAGCGACTTGGCCAAAGAGCTCGGCCAGCCGCCGTTGACGTTGTGCACCATTGTTGCAGCCCTTCGGCGTGAACGTCAAGCAGGCCAGCACAGGCCAGCAAGTCAAGCTTGACAACATCCTCCTGACGTGGTTCGAAGAGGTAACTGTGTCGGCAGGGAACACCGGCGCAAAAGTGCTCCGGGAGAAAGCTGACAACGTCGTCCTTTCGCTTGAAATTGAAAGCGGGTGGGTTCACGGGCTCAGGCAGTGGCATGCTCTCCGAAGGAAAGAAGGTGGGCGACTCAGTGGTGAGCGACTGGGTGGCCGGCGCTTCTATCGGAGTACGCAGCACGGGACGCAACCAGTGTGGATGAGGCGGCAAGCGAAGCTGTACATGCCCTTGACAGCTGTGGCGTGCAGCAAGCTCGGGCAGTGCGGCGAGTGAGGGGACGAGTTGTACGCGCTCCACAAAGGACTGTTCGGCGACGCACCTTTCTTCGCGCAAAGCTAAGAAAAGACGTAAACGAAAACTTTTTTGAGCGCTCAAATTTTTGGTCTGTGTTTGTGCATACAAATTTTGGACGATACGAATATTTTTCACGATCCCGCAAGATTCGTATCATCAAGATTCTACTGATTTATCACTTGACCACCAGAACATCACACTTCCACATACAGTCAACCCACGATGCAATGAAAATGGTAAAATTCGTAATTTACTTCATTACACTGAAATTTCACTACATTGAAATTCGCAGCTAAAATGAAGTGTTAACCACGTGGAATGGTTCCTGCAAATGAAAAACTGGCACGTACACGGCGCGCGCACTGTTTCTGTGGCAGCTTAATCGCCTACGCGTACATCAGCGTGAAACGAAATGGGGTGTTTTCCGCACGCCACAACGCGCCTCGCAAGCCACAGGTGCACTGACGCAGCAGCAGAGACCACCCGCACGATGTGGGTAGCTCCAGCGACAGCCTCTAACCTCTCACTGATACGCAACTTGAGGGGCAGACGAAGTTCTTTGTGCGGGAAAAAAGCTAATAATGTGGGCGGAATTTGCACTGTATGGGGGGCTTAACGCAAAAAAGACGAAAACGGCGGCAGACGAGACAGGCACTACTAACAACTGCAAGAAAAACAAAATGGAGTCGTGAGTAGCACCCGCCTCGTCTGCCCCCGTCCTCGTCTTTTTTGTGCTAAGCCCCCCATTCCGTATGCACCAACTAGCCCAACAGCCCATTTTATTGTTGCACTGTAAAACGACCTATGTGCCGCTTAAAAAAGCGTCCATCAAATATCCTCTGCGGTGACAAGCTTGATCATCTATGGCAGAGTCAGCCGGCATCCCCGAGTGCTTCGAAGCTCCCCCCATAGGGTGCATGCCTCCCCATTGGCGAAAGTCATCAGGCTCCTCCCACTGCCGCACGCAGCGTGAATTGCTTTCTGGCCAAGGCAGAAGCCGCCGTGGGCACGCAGTCGCGGATGGAGGCGTGGGAAAAGTGCGCGCAAGGCTCATAAAGACCCAGCAATGCTTGAGCACGCACTTTCAGGAACGGTGCATCATGGAAGCAAACAAGCATGAGCGCCCTTGAAAGAAGGGGAAAGTGGCCCCATACGCAGCTTGCAGGCAAGGAGCTCGTTCAGGGACTGTGGCTCGCTGCATCTGCGGCCCCAAGTCACCGTACGCACTTCAGCGAGGCCTCGTTCCGCCACTTACGTCTTTTAAAATCTATTTCTGCAGCTAAAATATCGTGCCTAGTTCATGAAACTTCGTTACAATAAAATTTCGGCAAATGGGACTTCGTTACATACAGGGTGAAAATACATGGTGTGCATACACTTGAAGCTAAAAAAAATTACGTGGTTTGTTAAATCGGGGGTTTCGTTACGTCAACGTTTCACAGTACTGCAAGTGCATGACTGAATGCACTTAACAGCCTTCATTTTGGCAAGCAAGAAAGTTTCACATCTACTAATGTGGAATTATATTTGTCGTCTAAAAATTGTTTTTGGTGATCAATCACAATTGTAAATGTATGAAATGAAAGATTGCCCGCATTTAAAAAGTCCACTGTAAAGGCGCAAAAAACGAACTTGAGAATCTCTGAAATCAGTCTGTTATATCTGAATGTTTTGCAAAAGAATCTGCAGTAAAAGAAGCTTTATCAATGGGGCAGACAGAACTATGAACCTACATTGCAAATCAGTATGTTGTTTCCAAATATCTGTATTAACGCGGTTACACTGTATGTGGTTATGCCAGGGCTTAGCTGCAGCCCAGAGGCCCACACGGCCCCGCCGACTGAGGGCAGAGCGCCTACAGTGCTCCCTGCAGCCGTGCCTACAGCGCCTCCTCCCTCCCCGATTGGGGCCCCACCGATGGGTCCTCGGCAGGTGGGGCAGCAGGTGAGCTTCTGGCGGCAGGACGAGCAGACAAGGTGGCCGTTCTGGCACTGCAGGATCGGGGGCAGCACGTAGTCGAAGCACACGGGGCACTCAAACAGGCTGGCCAGGGCCGAGGAGGACGCCGACGCTGCTGGCGACACGGGGGCAAAGGGCACCGCTGCCGACCCCCGGCCGCCGCCGGCCTCCGACTTGCCCCCGCCGCCCTTGCCGCCGCCGGCCGCCTGCCGACTCATCGTCCCCGCCCTGATGTCAGCCTCCACCGCAGGAACCCCGCCGCTGCACAAGAGGAGGGGGGCAGTCAGGGGTGCACGTTCCCCCCCCCAGGTTCCCCACCTGCAGCAGTGGTCATCGGTGGCGCCCTTCCCCAGACAGCCCCACAAATGGTCGCTGCAACACGCATGCCCACAGCAGTCGCACGATAGCTTGAACCACCCAGCTTGCTTCGTTTCACGTGGGAATTACGAGGCGATTAAACTGGCTCAGCCTGTTTCAGGCACTGCTTTCTTCCGTGATGTCTTGAACTGCGAAGGCACCTCAGCCGCTGCCTCAAGGTCATGGAGAAGCGCAACAGCTCACAAGAGACACTTCTTCCCAGCACTGCCGAAAGACTGCAAGCCACGTGCACTGAGTACTATAGAAATTATGTTCATTCAACATGGTGCATGTCACAGAACAATAGCTACACTTGCCAGTATCCACAGCTAAATGCTTCGTTTTCTGCTTTCTTTCGACCGTGAACTCTTCCACCCACTCTCATATACTCACGCACACCATGCCCTTTCTGTGGTGCAACCAATTTGACTGCATCTACTCGGACCCCAGCACAAGCTATTTGCGAAACAAGGTGGTTTAGAATTAAATTCCCAGCTGAAAATTTAACGTCACCACTGACAACTTGGTCCCAGCGCACATTCGCTCTTGGGAAAGGCTTCAATGATAGGGCTGGCATTCAATGATCGCACAGTGCAAGTGTGCAAAACAAAATGGACGACACCAAAACGACATGGTCTTCGTTCAGCGCCTATTCCTCTTGGGTTCCACGCAGTCAGGAGCCCACTTTTCACCTCTGCCGTCTCCCAATAACAGTTTCGCCTAACAGCTGGGCTCCAAAGGGACGCGAGGGAGAGACAAAAATATGGAATGGGAAAAAAAGAAAGTCAACATGTCGTTTTGCTACTTCACGCTCCCACGCATGCCCGCACAATGCGCTTCTGCGTGCAGCTACTTACTTACGCAAAAACGGGGGTGCAGAAGTTGCACAACTTTTTTATTTTCACCCCAGTTAATACACTTATGCTGCAATGACACTTTAATCGCCGAGTCCCTCTACATTCGAGATGTTTTCCCTTTCGGATATGCAGCACAAGTCGTGGCCTTTTACTGCTCCTACGGAGCCAGAGCTGAACCATGGCGCGAAACGAAACCGACACATGGGAAAAGTCTGTGGCATGGAGTCACATGCTGAAGGCGATTTGAGGTAAGTATGTCAGGTGATTAAGTAAGGACGAGCGTGTAAGGTGCGCGACTTACATAGCTGGAGCTTTGTAGAACAGCACTGAAGGATTCTGGTAAAAGCAACTGCGGATTTAAAAGAATAAATGCCTACGATTTGCACTGTGTGCAAAAAAAAAAAAGAGAAAAATGTGGCATTGCGTACGCACACTGGACGGGCTAAAGCTATGTAAGACGCATCTTAGGAGAGGCTGAACGGCAAGGATCTCATCTGCGGCGTCGGGCGTGGGATGCCAGACCGACAGTGTCCCTTTTCACAAGGCTCAAATAGGACCACATGAAGAACTGCAAAAAGCGATGCCTAGCTTACGGCAGTCCGTCCCATTTTTACGGGAAATAGCCGTATCATGGAGCCGTACGAAGAGAACAATGCAAACGGGAAGGGCTCCTGCATCCAAAATCATCTGCCAAGTACCATCTGCTTCTAAGGGTTAACAGGTGCGCACCCTCCGCAGACGCATACCCGCGCAGTTTATTTCGCCCCTGGATACGCGCAATCCTCGCGAAACGGAAGCTATCACGCATCTCGAAACTGACAAAAAAAATATATCTCTAGTCTTTGTGCAACTTAGTTGAGGCCATCGACGGGGTGTGTAACAGTGCGTGAGACCTCACAGCGGGGACGGGTGCCGCGGTACTCACACGGCTGGAATGATTCTGTCTGCCCATCGGCTTGTCCGGTTTCACTCCTCAGACGTTGCCATACAAGATGGTTTTTAAAAAGACACAGCAACCGCTGTATGACAGTGGCTTAAACCCGTATTTCTCGGCCGCATGAACAACGGCAGTAATGGCGAGAAGCGGACTACAGAAGCCAAAACACTAAAACAAAAACGTCGAAATGGCCCGGAAATGTGTTCCGCATAGAGTTCTGTTCCGAGGCGAAGCGGCTGGCGCACTGCTCGCCTTCGAACAACAGACAGACCGTGTAGTTTTCAAGTTGTTCTATAACATTACGACGTATTTCGACACCAAACAAAAAATGCGAGCATTACGCGCATATTTACCTTTTTCCCGGGTTGTGCCTGTTTCTGCGAAGGGCCTACCGCGGCGCTTTGGGCAGTCAGCTGTTTTACGGGGGTGTCGCTATTCGCACGTCACGTGAGAACAATTTTTATTTGTGTTTCGCACACCGCGTATGAACAATTTTTGTTTTAAGTTTGCACGTCCCGTGCCAATAATTTTTATTTCTATAGTTCGCACGCAAGTGAAATGAAGAGGATACACACTTTCAGCAGATGACTCTGTGGGAGTGTGGCATAGAGTTGAGTGTGGGAGGCCTCGTGTCATTTCGGCCTGCTACAGGGAGGGAAAGAAGAATTATTAGTAGTTAGCTCTCAACCATCGTTTCCTGTTTGTGTGTCCGCATCATGCCGCGGGAGGTTCCCGTCTGAACCCATTCCCATTTCATCCTTCACGCTTGTTCCCTCCCGCTTCAACCCGGCGCAAAACAACTTTCCCCTTCCGCCCTTTCTTATTTCGCCTGCTCCCATTTGAACCCGTTCCCATTTCAACCTTATCGTTTGTTCCATGCCGCTTCAACCCGGCACAAAACGCCCTTCCCGTTTCGTATTTTCCCATTTAGCCCCTTCCCCAGTTTCGACTCGGGTGACTCGGACCGAGGCGTGGGATTTTCGAAATTATACTTACGTCCGACCGTATTTTAACCTCATATAAAACAAAGCAAAAAAACGTCATGGGTCATGATGTTCTTGCTGTTATGAAAGGAGAAAGCCTCCCAGTGGGACCAGAGTGGAACCCTTTCAATACCAGAAGCTCAGAACTCAGTCTACATGAGGGTTGCCTACTCTGGGGATCAAGCCTCGAGTAGTGATTCCAAAATCATTGCAGGCCCAAGTTCTTGGTGTTCTTCATGCCAGCCACCCGGGTATCGAGAAGAGCAAGATGATTGCCAGGAGCCATGTTTGGTGGCCAGGCATTGACATGCAATGACATTGCCAACAGTGTAAAGAGCTGCGCCACGTGCCAGACTCAACATCGAGCTGCACAGCCGGTTCAGCAGACGCCATGGCCTTTTCCACAACGACACTGGTCAAGGCTTCACATTGGCTTTGGAGGACCATTCCTAGGTCACACGTTTTCAAAGTGGATAGAAGTCTTTCCTGTGTCTTCCACATCTGCAGAAGCTACCATTTCTGCCTTTAGAGTTGCATTCGCTCAGCATGGCCTGCCTGACGTCATAGTTTCCGACAACGGTCCTGCCTTCACCAGTGCCCAGTACCTTGAGTTCTTAACTCGAAATGGAATACGCCGCATGCTCGTACCGCCATATCACCCTGCCTCAAACGGTGCAGCTGAACGAGTTGTACAAACTGTGAAGAACAAACTCAAGAAGTCTGGCTCTGGGAACTTCCAAACGCAGATCTCCAGGTTCCTGTTCCACTACAGGACCACACCACATGAAGGTAAAGGTCGGCCAACGTGTGAGCTTTTGACGGGAAGAATGTTCAAGACTCTGTTGGATGTCCTGAGGCCAAGCCTGCAGGCATCTGTACTTCTAAAACAACTCAAGCAGAAGTTATATGCCGACTGAGGGTCCCGGCAGGCCCCATCACTGCAGCCAGGTGATGACGTGTATGCGCGAAACTGCCAGTGTTGTGAACGTCACTCCGTCATCAGCCAGTGTCCGTTTTGAAGACGGCACCTTGGGAAACCGACTGCAGCGATCACTTACGCATTGCCCAAGTAACACAGAACATTATAATAACGTTTTCTGAAAGTTTCGAAAGTTTAAATAACGTTAAATGTTACGTGGCAATGTTTATGTAACGTTTAAAAAAATTCAATGTTTATGTTATGTTAGAAACGTTATATTTACGTTGAAAACAAACATGTATGTTAACGTTTTCTTCCCAACATTTATTTAACGTTTAGGAAACAACTTAAAGCCAATGTTAGAAATGCTAATGTTATTACAATGCTTATGACTCAACATTAAAGTAATGTAAATATACAAACATTATAGCAACGTTCAGGACATGTTCAGGAAACAACTTGATTGATTGATTGATTGTGGGGTTTTAACGCGCCGACGCAACGCAGGCGATGAGGCGCGCCGTAGTGGAGGGCTCCGGATTAATTTTGACCACCTGGGGATCTTTATCGTGCGCCGAAATCTCGTACACACGGGCGTTTTTGCTTTTCGCCTCCATCAGAAAAGCGGCCGCCGCGGCCGGGAATCGAACCCGCGACCTCGTGCTCAGCAGCGCAACGCCGTTCAGGAAACAACTTATGACCAATGTTAGAAATGGTAACGTTATTACAATGCTGAGGACTCAACATTAAAGTAATGTAAAAATTCAAGCATTATAATAACGTTCAGAGCACGTTCACGGCAGGACATTAATGGGATGTAGAAATGTAAACATTATTATAATTCTAGGAAGCAAGCGCACAGCAACGTTATAGGTAACACCTTTATTGCAACATTATTACAATGTTCAAGGCATAACGTTGAAGTAACTTTAGAAATTTAACGTTGTTAAAATGCTCGAGGTAATGCTGTCAGGTAACATAATAAATCTGAACATAAGCATAACATTTAAGTTACAACGGCAGAGTAATGTTATGCTTGAAGCATTAAAGAAATGTTCGAACTAATTGCACAATACGACAGCTGGATTTTACCAAAGTCCTCAGGTGTACAGGGGGTCAAAACACGCCCTCCCCCTGAAATTTCTCGTGAGGGGGGTGGGGCGAGGGGGGGGGGGTCATATAGGACGGGTATTTCGTGTAAACGTGAATCGCACGCGCCAGACAACGCTTCCAGACTCCAGCGCGTACCACTCGGTTCTTCTGGCTCCCCCTTCACCATTTTGACATACTAAAAGGATGAGGATATTTCGGGTTATTTCCTTATTTCACATATGTGGAACTTTGCACCTCGTGCCGTCGGCGTGTCGCCCCCGATTCTGCCATCTCTGGCGTGTCTTCCGCGGCCAACTTCCGGCTCGTTTGAGAAGCTCTGGCAGCTTGGGCCAACAATTCCTAATAGCATATTACCAGTCTTAAGCTGACAGACCACTGGATGCTCGTTCAGCCAGTCACGTATATATTTTTAAATGCAGAGCATTTCTTAGCCTCGCCCCTTCCTGCGTCGGACGGCGTCCACAGCTCCGCGTCCGCAGCAGGTGCGCCTCTCCTCCTTCCCTCCTCTCTCTCAACAGCAGCTGGCGCGTGCATGCGTCGTAGTCAGCCCGTTCGCTGACTACGACCAGAGTCCTTCAATGCTTTACTGGTCACGAAACTTCGGCTCTCGGTTCATATTGGCGGTGAGATCTTTGAGTGGCGCCCCCTGGCTCTGACGTCGGCTTAGGGATTCGCGCCGCTGTCGTCTGCTACACTCCGCTTTTGAGGGGCAACAGTGCCTGGGCTAGAAATCGCCCGCTTCGTTGCTGTAGTGCGTTAAAAAGCATATTTCTAGCGGCTCAGTTATTTTGCCAGCTTCTGACGCATCTCAATAATTTGAAGCTGTATCCCCCACAAGTTTGCAACACACGAAGAGATAGAGAACAACTTTCTTCAGAGTATCGGTCAGAAGAACGTGTGTAACTCGTCCTTTCTTGCTTATTCGCGAGGATCAGCGATCAGAGCTTCTCGATAAGTATTCAAAATGCGTAGGCTTCCCTGCAGTATTTTTGAGTTGCTCCTATGAAGACTCAACAGTCTAATACTACGTACCAAGCAGCGGCCTCTACACGCTCATCGCACAGCGGGAAATAAAGCGGCTTTCTTCTGTTTCTTTCGTTGTTGTCTTGTATCGGATTATTGTTTCTTGCTTTTTTTTTCTGCCCAACGCATTAATTTTTCTGCGCCGCCACCAACTTCTTATTAGGAGGTTTTGGGATATTTGGGAGCCCCACGAAGGTCGTGTGGATATTTCCTTCATTTTGTATGGCATACATTCCCTTCTTCACAAATTGGCTTTCATTACGGCTGCGTGCAAGAAGGTACATATCCGCAGCGTGCTTGGTTTATTCACGTGCAAATACAATGAGAAGGTTTGTGCTACGCCACCGCGATCGCGCCCTAAACAACGTGGTCCACAGTACTCGTAGGCGGCTTTTGTGCTCCGAATTTCTATCGTAATTATATCGTTATCATAACGAACTGACTCTCAACTCGAACAATGATGACATGATTACGGTGTTGAAGGCATGATATACTCGCTAACTAACGTAATAAATAGTATACCTGCATATATTACAAGTCTCGAAACCGAAGAAGACTTCCAAGTAGCTCTTTATTGCTTTTCAACCCTTCCAGGCGCGAAGAACAAATCCTATTCTACTCGGGATCGCGTTCTATGATTTGAAGAAAATTACTTTTACTCTCTTGTCCTGGACTGAGGACCCGGCCCACTAACCAGATCGATTTAATTGTTAAACAAAGTTTTCCCCTCCTCCCCTTACTCCTCCTCCTCCTCTTGAGTGCAGTTTTCCTATAACGCATATCCGAATATCGGGAAGATATGGCTGTGCAAAATGTTCCGAAATATCCCTCCAGGTCTTAACAAACATATGTGTTACTATAAATTTAACGAAGACGTGACTCGTTTTGCTCAATAAACCTCCATACTGGTTAGATGCCTGGTATAGAATCAGCACGCGCGTATATACACGCTGGGTTATTTGGAACTCAACCTACAGTTTTTGCAGTCTATAGTGCATGTCGGCAAATTTCCATGCCTTGACAACGTAAAGTGATGTGACAAAACGCGTTCCAGCGTTCGGCAAGGTTGCGAAAACTGTTTTACATTCCGTATGATTACCGGGAATCGTGATGCCTTCTGCCAAAGCTGACAGCCCTGAAGGCCTAGAATTTGTTTTGGTCTTCCATTTTCGCTGTTGTCGGTTATTAGCAGCTGACTGTTCCTTTTGTTCGAATGCTGACATGAGAAGCTGACGCCTAGCTCCGACTCTTCGCGCTCCGCACAGGACCGGCTTCGCAAGGAATGGTGACGCCGGCAATGTTTCTCCCGTAGCGGTATCCAAAACTATACTTTAATTGACACCATGAGCTAGTGTATGCGATTTTAAGCCTATTATTATGATAAAAAGTTACCCACACGCCAATTCTGGTGCGGACAAGCATCAGACGTTGACCGAGCGTAAAGAAACAGCAGGGAGAGCGATCCTGAGTGAAGCAGACGACAAATGCGAGAATCCCTAAGCTGACGTCACGGAGGCGCGCTTCGCAGCGCCGCCTGTGTTCGCGCTCACCGCCAATAGGGACCGCGCGCGCCGCTACAGGCGCCACCTCCGCACGAAGGTCATCCAGCCGCCGCGCGTGCGGCGTATTGGCCAGCTCTTGGCGTGCAAACGCTCGCTGCTTTTGGTGTCTGCGCGCTGATTAACTGCGTTTTTTTTCGTAGTAGTTAGCGATGAATAGTCCGGTTATTGTATTAATCACCTGCCTTCAATGCGGTTTTATTTTTCGAAGTAAGTTACCGTAAACTTCGGCCGCGAACGGCAACGGCTTCTGTGTGCTCTGGCACAAGCTCTGCGCCGTCGTGTTTACGAATTTTAAATATATATTGCTTCTTTTCTTAAAGCAAAGTTGTAAATACCACACATACGGTAGCTGTGTAGTCACGGACTGCTGCGGGCCTAACGATAATACAATAAAAAAACTGAAAGAAACCAAGTACGCGTCGTTCAGACTACGCTTAATGAATCCGTTGATTGCTCTGGAATGCACAGAACGCTAAAAGAGATAGCCCAATAGTATTGTCGTTTCGATGAGTGTGTACATACTTGAAAACATCTAAAAACGCTGCAGAAACGCGAATGATCAAAACACGAAGAGATACAGGGTGTTTCAGCGAACACTTTCAAAAATTCTTAAAAATAGGCTCTTCGAGAAAAAAAGAAACACTCTTCAGAAGGAGATTGCTAGCTGCGGCGGACGCCAGATAGTATCAAGGGTGTGCACATTAGTTAGGTGGGTAATTAAACTCTACTAATGAACTTCTTAATTAGCGGAGTTTGGTGGTTGTTGTCAATGGTGATTTTGTGGCCCCAGAGAAGGCGATTTCATATCAATTTTTAAAACAACGAAAAAGTCGGTGTTTAAAGCCCTGTAGCGTGAGGAAACCTGCCGTTGTTTTCCGCTCAAAAACGAAACTCGGCGCTGAAGGAGCGCTAAAAGTCTTGAGCGAACGCAACGTCGGCTGGTGACGTGTATCAATGAATGTGGCGGCCAATTCGAAATGTAAGTGCAATTTTCCCTAGCTAGGAAGCCTCACCAAGCAGCCACAGCCGCGAAAGCCCTCCTCGCCCAGCAAACAAACCTTTCCTTTGTCTGATGCGCTTTCTAACACACAGCGATTATAAGCGAACAGCAAATAAACCTAACGAAAAAAAAAAGGAACGGATGGTGACGTTTCACCTCTTGCACGTATGGTAGCCGCGTCAGATGTGGTTGAGACAATAAAAAAAGAAAAGCAAAACTGTCGCCAACGCCCACTAGGACTCCCGAAACGGGCGACCGTGTTGTGGGCAATGGCTAGCCTCTTTCTTGCGCCTACCAACGAAACAAAAGATAGCGCTAGCCGTGGTATAAGGTGAGCGTTGATCATTGAAAAAATACAAGAGGTGATGGAGTTCATATCAGCTGATTCCCTAGCGTGGGGAATCACCAGAGCCTTTTTGAATTGGGCGACACAGTCACTGCAACACGTCATCAGCGGATGTTGCGTTTGCACTAGACTTCTGGCGCACCATGTGCGCTGCGTTTCGGTTTCATGGGGGAAAAAAAATTCCCCGCATTTCCCCGAGGGGAAGAATGTGAAAGTGCGAATGCACGAGTTCAATTTGCGCGGTTCGGTAATGTTCGCGAAAGAGAGATCACACACACACACACAACTACAAAGAAAGAAAGATGCATTTATTCACAGACACCTATTTGTGTTGTCGTTGTACTTGATTGCTAGAGCGGATCTCAGCTTTGAAATTTCGTGTCAGGCGCTATCGTCGCATTCGGGTCGCTCAGCATTTCCTCTGGGTTCGTTGCGCGGGCTCTAGCTTTGTACTCTGGCTGAGTTGAAGTGGACTTTAGCAGCTTCATTAAGCGGGTGCATTAGCCCTTCTCACGCCCGATTCCTGGCCAATCCCCCACTCCTGGCCAGGCAGCGCGCGCCCATCTCCCCCCGTTGCTAGGGAAGACGAGGAGCGCGCGCACCCGCAGCTGTTCCTATGCGGACTACGGCGGCGGACGATTCAGGCTCGCTTAAAGGGGCCCTGAAAGGCATTTTGAGCACACTAAATGAACTAGCGCAATCGCTAGATTGGGTCGCCAACGTCACCTGTGCCAAGTATTACTCTTTTACGCGCAGCGGAAAGCTCACACTTTTGTTGCAAAGTTTGTCGCTTTTTTCTCACCCTTTCCTTCGTGTTTTTGGACGCCGCCATCTTCACATGTCTACATCATCGATTCCCAGATGTTCGTCATGAGCTAGACATCCTGCTATTGGGCGGCTTTTTCACGCACTTCCGGCAAAGAGATGAGTCGTCTGCTCAGCGTCGGCTCGCCGGCTGATCTGCCAGCGGAGTGCCGGAGTGCTTTGACATTTTACGACAAACGAAACAAGTGTAAACAAACGCTTAACCGTTTGTATTGAATGCAACACGGCCATAACACGACGTGGATTTTATCTTACGTGAGTACGTACCATAAAGAAAGTCCCGTGGCACTTCTTTGGTGCAATCGCAGAGAACGCCTTGAGCCGAATGCCCGGGTTTGACGCGTACATTTTATTCAACTTCAAAACAATCCAGAGATGCGTTTCGAACGAACGCAACGTCACAACATGCGTTGCAAGTCTGAACCGCGATTGACAGACGATGAGTTGCCTCCTCCTGCCCGTCGTAAATACGGCACTCACCTCACACCCGGTATGCGGGGACGAGCAGCAAGTCACAACTCTGGCGCGCAAGCGAGAAGGCTTTTAGCCAGGCACACTGCACATACCAAATGCGAGGTTGAGTGGTACGTCGTTCGAGAAAGATAATCCAGACCATGGGAAGCACTATCCACCCGCAGAAGTACAATGTCGCATTTCATCGCGAAACGAACGCGTCCACAACACACAGGAGGCGATGCACACACACACACACACAGCTTCGGTCGCTGCATTGGCTTAGCTGCAAGCTTCGTTCGGACAATCAGCGATGCTACGACGATACAGAGCTGCGTGAGGACGACGTGCTAACCACTTCACGTATTTAAAAACACAGGGGCAAATAACTAGGTTCATCGGAAGCAAAAAATCTTTCCTCCATTATAGTGCCTGAAATATACTGGCTAGTGTGCCGAGGGCGGGCTCCAGGATGGGCGCCGGGAGCGATGTACGCGGCCGTCTGCCGCTTGGGGCGCTGCCGTGCGGGAGTGTGCGCGTTCATCCGGCCCGAGTAGATCGCGCGGTTACCTCCGAGCTGCGTAGCAGACGGCAGCGGCAGAACTTTCCATTCCCGCTTGCGACGAAAGCGAGCGAAAGCGACGGGAATTCTGTCGCGCAACCAAAATTTGTCCCGACCATTCGACAAAAACGATCGTCGCGCGACAAAGCGACGGAATTCCTGCCGCTCTCACTCGCTTTCGTCGCAAGTGCGAACGGGCCTTTATGCGCAATCTCCGCCCCACATAAAACAAGCTCTTGCTTGTCGCCTGAGCATACGGTTGATATCTGACTACGTTACACTGTGCTTGCCAGTGTATTTAAACGATGTCACTAGGTTTGAAACGTACGCGCTCGGCGTGCAGCTTTGTAAACGCAAGCGGTTTCACATACGCACGCTATTTTGCTGCTAATAGAGTTTTAGTACAGCGTTTGTGGCCTTTGCATACGCTAAACGCTAAATTTTTGCGTCCCGCTACGTGACACCGCGATGGGAGTTTTAGTAGAGCGTCTCATCAGTTTTGCGTAGCGACACACTAATGCATACGGCGCCATCTGTCAAATGTTTTCCGAAATGTCTCGCCGGCTGATCTGCTAGCGGAGTGCCGGAGTGTTTGGACATTTTACGACTATCCAAACAAGTGCAAACAAACGCTTTCCCGTCAGTGTTGAATGCAACACATGGGTGCAGCTTGTCAGTACACAGGTTCTCGCTGATCGTGTGCAGCGTTGGTTTGCTCTTCGCCTTCACGTTCATCGCCGCTGATAAAGCGATCCGATCCGGCGCGTTTTGTGCACGGGTTCTGTGTCGGTTGAAAATGTCTTTTTTCACATGCCGCCTGTAGTAGGAATTACAACCACCGCAAAATAACACCCGGCACCAGCGGGGCCACATCTGAGACCGCGCTTTTTGGATAAACAGTGCGCGGTGCACCAAAGGGAACGAGCGCACGATTCTCCCCACGCGGCTGCGAGTTCGCCACCGATACCAACTGCAGCCCTGCAGCTACGTACACCGCGAAAGGGCAAGGCCAGGCCGCACACATGCGGCCAGGTCATTCGTTCGCTTTTCCAGCCTGTGTCCATGGTGTCTACAGAGATGAAAAAGCCGAAAGAGCTGGCCCGTAGCAGACGGCAGTCTGTGGGAGCGCAATAGCGGAAGTACGTCACCGCTGAGGAGCGGAGCATCATGGGAGGGGAGGCCAACAGCGAAGAAACAGTTGAAAGGAGGAGGAAATACGGCGCGACGATAATTCGCGGTTTTTGATTTACGATTTCTCAGCTAATACTCATCGCTTTAACAAAATTCTTCCAGGAGGAGATTGCTAATACATTGCTTTATTTGGTTACATGTACATCCATGCATCGGCGGAAGGCATTTCAGGACCCCTTTAAGAAGTGCATTCGCACTTAAAACTTGATTTTTGCGGGCTGCAGGGCTCTACAGAGTGCATTTTTCTTTGCTTTAAAAACTGGTCCGTTATCGTCGTCTTCGTGGCTACAAACTCGCCATTGGCAATAACCAATAAACTTCGCTAATTAAAAAGTTCATTACAGAGTTTTAGTTAATTAACTATGTAATTCGCATGTTTCTCATAACTGCTGGCGTCCGCCGAACCTGATAGCTTGTTCCTTAAGAGAATTCCTATTTTTCTTGAAAAGCCTACCTTCAGGAATTTTTGAAAGTGTTCACTGAAACACCCTGTATATGTTGCACCGTGTGTCCTTCCGCTTGCACGCTTTGCAATCCTTGCAAAAACAGAAAACGAAAACAGAACAATGAAAATGATTTTGTCACACGCAACAAAAAATTTCAATGTTACGAAGGGAAACAAAAGAGCGTGGTCCAGCGTACAAAAATTTATTTTTTTCGCGCTGCACACGGAGGAAACAATATTGCCACGTAGCCAAGAACGACGCAAAGCTTTTCTGAACGCAGCGAACTAGCGATCTCCTGCACTACAAAAGACTAGAATGAAACACAAACGCCGAAGAAGCAGTCCGCAGTGTGACGTGAACAGATGAACGTCGATAAAGTGAGTTGCGCGGAGTTTGTTATGCATGCATTACTCTTGGAACGTTATTAATTTCAGATCCATGGAAATGGGATCGAGTACATTGTCGGAGAAACAAAAAAACAAATTAGCGACAAGGTATCAAACAATATTGCCCGACGGGACGTACGACAAAAAGAGCAAACGGGCGCTCTGGTTTAAACGGCAGATAAGAAACCGGAATCGGCCACGCGTGGTTACAAAACAAACAAAACGAACCCTAAGGGATAATTCGCGGAAATATGAAAAGTAAAACCACGAGGACGTCCCAAAGCTTTTTTACACGCGAGCCTGAGCGCAAGGTAATACGCAAACAGGCAATGAAGCACCGCTACAACCTGACTGATATGACACAAATCCGGCTTTAAGTTAGCCTTGTACAATTCTAGGTCCACGATGCTCTCAAAAGGGTACATTGCTTTTTCCATTCTCACACACGGTGCATTTCCACACACTGTCGCACACTCATAATCGAAGCTGAAATCTCCCGTTGCTTGCCTTGGAATGGCGCCCCTCCATTTGCCACACAGCTGCCCGTCGCTCGGTCAAAAGAACAAGAAAACATTTTCTGTGGTATCGTTGTACAAGGAACGACATCCCGGGACGCAACTCATGTTCGACATCGTCGTTGCACTACTTAAGTCGCATCACAAGAGCCCGATATGCACGTTACATTTTTTTCCCGCACAAAACAAACACAACTCGTCGCGGCTCCGCCGTTCGAGCCAGCGCAACGCCGCCCGAGGAGTGACCTCAGTGAGAGGGTGGCGCCACCGCGCGGCGGCCAAACGCAGCATATGAAGCTCTCCCATTGAGTTACGGAGCAGTTTCGTGACCAGTAAAGCACTGAAGGACTCTGCTACGACGCATGCACGCAGGAGAGCGCGCTGCTTGCGCATGCGCGCTCTCCCCCCCGTACTGCTCTCCCTCTACTGCGCGCGCATAAATGACGCATTCAGCCCTATATACACTCTCGTCTTGCTCTCCTCTCTCTACCCCAAAACAACACCAACGCAACTACGACCCAAGTACCCACCCTAACGCGACTTTACTCTCCTCTCTCTACCCCAAGCCAACACCAACGCAACTACGACCCAACTACCCACCCTAACGCGGGAAGGCGCGGGAATTTTTTTTTGTACCAAAGAGGCCACCTTTTTATCTTCTTTTCCGCGATCGACGCGTACCTCTCTCAGCTTTTCGTTTTAATCTTTTCCGCAGCCTTCACGCAGCCTCCTTTACCTCCCGTCAAAGCTCCTAAAGCATGCGTTGCGCCATGGAAACTAGGTTCGATGAAGTATCACAAGCCTTGGTCGATGACTGGAAAGACAATTAAGGAGGACAGATGTCTGTTTGGGCCCCTGACATTAGAAAGATCAGAGCTCTAGTCAATGTGCAGGGAGAGGCAGCTGTTTGAAATTATTCCGAATGCGTAAATGTGCCGCGCTTCTGTGTCCGAACCCCTTCCATTTCAACTCACGAGCCCTGGCGTAACTTATATGTTATGACCTGAAATACGGTCACCGCTTATTACACTGTTAAATTGGTTGAAAGAGTATACACAATCACCTAGCTATCTCGAATTAGGCTTGAAATAAAGAAAAAGGACGCTCTAGGCGAATGAACCAACTGTCTGTTCTTAGCAGACATCGTGACGAAGAGACAGAAAGGCAGTTTAGTGAGTAAGCTTTGCTTTACGGGTGAGGGCGGGAAGGGAGGCTAACAAACACCCCCTTCCCGGTATGATATCCTGGCTACGCCAATGCTTTTAAAAATAGCAGCCACATTATTTCAGTGCTTGACTGCAGTTTGACGTCGGAGATGTGCTGAGACAACGGTTGTAAGTGTGTATGCGCGCGTGTTTATTATGGGCCCAGCTGCCAGCATGTTGAGGAGAATAAATTACAGCCCCAATCGGGCACCACTTGTGGTTTTTGGCCGCTGCGAGTCCGCGCTAAACATTTCCCTGGGAAGGCGACTTTCCCCTCAGTTGCCTTTGTTCCCTCAGTTCAATCAGAGACATTGAAGGACCCGAATAGCTCTGTCAACAACCGGTCCCATTCATGACCAGTCCTATTGTTGCCCACCGCCCCTCCCCTCGTTTTGCAAGGCGTGTTTCATGTGGGTGCGCGCGGAGGGTGGGGGCTTGCTCCCCCTCTCACGACCCGCAGGGGAAGTCCTTCAAAAGCCTGTTCTTGTCTGTCATCTGCACCGAGCGCAAGAAAGAGCGACAACACAGAGCAGCAGAAGGTGCTTTGCGTCATCGAGAAACACACTTGTTGCCGGGAAACAACGATTTGCAAGTAAAATGCAGGTTATTTCAAATATACACGAAAATACGCTTTTAACTATTTTCTGTATGCATTATAAAGCTAAATTTATTAAAAAAAACAGTAATACTTGAAACATGAATAGGAATTGATAGTTTTATGTGTAATTTTTACATCCCTGTCACGTTTGCACCGCAAATTCTGCGCTATTGAAGCAGAAAACAAAAATGTGAGACCTACTTCTTACCAATGCGGCGATCGAATTAACACCCATGGTGGATGATCTGGTAGATTTGCAATGAACTCACACCTACAGTGAAAGCCAGAGTTGCCCTGCGCATGCAACGCGAAACTGCGACACCGCAGTTTCGCGTTATTTTGTTTCGTATTAGCCATATAAAGTACAACAGTATTGTTATGGTGCGTCAGCGGCCGTGCGTCAGCCACAGAGGAAGGAGACACGAACGCCAGTGCCTAGCCTGCTCGGACATGTGCTTAATTGTAGCCAAAACAAGACGCTTGGCGCGCTCAGGTCGACTCTGAGGTGTGCATGCATTGAAAAGGAAGTAGACGAAGCTCTGGCGTTCTTGGTCTGCGCGGGGCCTTTTGTTCTGTAAATACGCCTTCGATTGTAGGGTTTAACGCGGCGATGCAACGCAGGCGATGAGGCGCGCTGTAGTGGAGGGCTCCGGATTAATTTTGGCCACCTCGGGATCTTTAACGTGCGCCAAAATCTCGCACGGATGGGCGTTTTTGCTTTTCGCCTCCATCAGAAAAGCGGCCGCAGCGGCCGGGAATCGGACCAGCATCCTCGTGCCCAGCAGCACAACGCCTTAGCCACTGAGCAACCACAGCGGGTGTGAATACGCCTTGTAAATACATCTTCGTTTCACGTCTTCCTACCGTACGCTTACGCTCGCGCTACAAATGGCTAGCCTCCTGGTTATAAGTTTAGTCGGGAAATAGACTACATGATGTCGATGGGCGCTGGACCCAAGGTGAAGTCAAGCACCGGAACCCTTGCGAAGTATTTTTATTCCCTTGCGAAGTATCTAACCAAGATGTACAGCCTTCCTTTGTAGCCGCATAACTGTATTTCTAAAGTGGATTTCAACTTTTAAAGTTACGTATATAAACTGAACTCCGCTGTCGCTCCAATTCCTCCCCATAGCGCTGCGCTGGCGGGCACAATTGCTGCCTAAATATTTTGATGACTGCTGCTGCGGTATTGTTAATTTACTGCAAAAGCTATAATGTTTGACAACGGAATTACCTATGATGAAACTTCATAAAAATATTTAGGAGACGAAATTGAAACTTTGAAAACTATCCTTTGCGGCAAACGTAATCAATTTGTCAATTTTGATGCAAGTCTAGGTTTATCCGCCATGTAAAAGCGCGCACCACGTTCAAATACAGAGTTACCCGTTAAGTTAAACTTGGATGTAACGAAGTTGATAAAAATTCAATTTTTCGTTACATGCAGGTCTTCATTATATGCAAGTTTCGATTTAAAGGGACCCAGAAAAGCCTTTTGTAAACGTTACGAAAGGCCTTTATTGTCACGTAGTACCAATATAGCGATGCAATGCCGTTGGAATTATTGATCTACATTCAGTATTAGCTGCGCCAGAAGCAATTAAAGGAGCCATGAAGAGAAAATGCAAGTTGGTTTTATTCGAAAGATTTCGTGTTTTATAGTGCCCCCAGCGCTTGTCCGGATACAAACGATGCTTTATTCACTGAGAAATTAAACAATTTAAGTTAAAATTTTGATTTTCCCGCTAAATCGTTTGTGTTCGGGGTCTGCAATGACATCACAGGAACCGACCGCTCTGTAGCCTAGAATACCTTCATTCACGCATCCGCCGTGCAGGGTCGAGACAAGTATACGCTGGCGCCGCCATTTTGGGTCGCTCGCTCGCCGCCGAAGCAAGTCATTGTGTCAGAACCCCTCTAAAATTATCGCCGCAGAGCAGTTTACTAAAGAATTTTGAATCATATTGTCTGTTTCGCGTTGCTAGGTCTCGTCGGAAACGAAAAGAACAACGCAATGAGCACGTTGGCCCAATCGCGGCGGCACGGGACTGTTGAAAGGTTGTCTCCACCCTGTATAGAGTCTATTCACATGACGTCACAGCAGGCCAAAAAGCATGTTGGCAACCCAGGTTCGACGCTCCCGGGCGGCCGACGCCATAACGTTGGCGGCACTCGCAGGGGCGCACAGCCGGGCCGGCCGAGCCACAGCCAAATAGTGTAAGTGGTGTAAATGCGCGAGCATTGTTGTTTTCGTGCGCGGCATTGACGGTTGTCTGATCATGGATGATGGGCCTTCGTTGAGCTTGAGTGCTTATGCCTTGAATTTGGGGCCAGGCGCCAAAAAGCGTTACGAAGAAAAAGTAGCGATGTGCGGCGGCGTGGATCCGTTGCTGCTTGGAGACTCCGACCTGTGTACCGACGGTACGCTTCTGCCTACATTGGAAGACTCGGACATAAAGGACTACCTCGTTCACGGGACAAGTTTCGTGACACACGAACAATTTAAGGCCACTAAGTCGCTAGCGGCGCACAATTATGTGACCAGTGGCTTCGTTCAGCAGCCGCGGTTGAAGCAAGTTGGCGACCGCGTCATTGTGCGCGGAAAGGTACGCACTTTTGTTAAGTTTTAAAGTGGCCTTGCCAATGTCACCTTGGACTAACCGCTGCGACTACCTTTGTAATTTCGTACGACAGAAACACCGGTCCTCTAAAGTAGAGATGCTGTAATTCTAAAACGTGTGAGACATGCGTAAGTTTAGAGCGCCGTTGCTCCTCGCCCCGTACCGGGCGAGGAGCGACGCCGGTTTAGACTTGTTTGCTTTGACACGTTTCAGCGCTGTTTCAAACGTTAAATGCTCCTTAAGCTCAAAATCGTGCGTTCTCGAACCACAGCATCGAAATTCCCGAATGAACTTCACCACGAAGCTGTGTTACGTTTTCCGCGATCGAGTATGACACCGCAGTTAAACGGGAACTCTCTTAACACAGCACCACAACTGAAATGTTTTGTAGTGGAAAAAGTACAGTAAGATGGCAGCTAGGTAAATCAATATTCGACAATTTGCATGGAGCACAATGTACACGTTATCCTTCTCCAACATTGGCTTTCCCTACTAGCTCCAAGAAACTTAATGCCATCAACATCAGTCTGAGTGACTGTAGTAGCCTTCACACAAGTTTTGTTATTGATACAACTGCCACTAGTGTTGATGGGTTTGTCTGCACTGAGCTAAACATGTGATTCCATCACTGTTTTCACGACATCTACATTCGCAGGTGAATCACTCCCAGGCCCTGTCTACGGAGCCACTGGAGCCATGGGTGCTTCTGAAAAAAGATGGAAAAGTAGAGGTGGGCCACTGCACTTGCATGGCGGGACTTGGGGAAGCCTGCTCTCATGTCAGTGCTGTTCTGTACTACTTGGAGGCAGCTGTCAGGCATCGAGATGGCCAAGCATGTACTGACAAGGAAAACGGAAGGCTTCCACCATATTTAAGTAATGTGCCTCCTGCGAAGCTTTCAGAGATTGATTTTTCATCGGCAGCCATGAAGAAGCGAAGGCTTGACGGAGCTAGCAAAACAACAAGAAAAAAGGCAAAAGCACCGATTGATAAACCCTCAGCCGAAGAGTGGAAGGCATTCCTGGATGAAATCAAAGATTCCGGGACACAGCCTGCCATACTTTCTGTCACAGAAGGTTACTGTGATTAATTTATACCTGTTGCGGTGAAATACTCATCGGCCATCCTTGGAAACCTCACAAGGAATAAGCCTGCAACGTGGGATGAGGTGCAGGAGGAGAGTCGGATGTTCGCACAAGCTTTCAAGGTGGAAACAGAGGTATGCAGTTGAGCCAGCTTTCTTATCGCGGAAGGTTGGATGGCTTGAATAGAGGGGTTTTGAAACATGTCGGAAAAGTGCATCGTTGGGAATCCCTTTTGGATTTCAGTCAGAAGCTAGGCACATCTCCCATCTTCACGTGTGTGCAACATTGCAGGGTAGTGAGGTGCATACTGTGTCAGTGGCAGTGTTAGCCCACATTGCTCTTTATCAATGTGCCTGCTAAAATGTTATCGCGATGAGCTTTAGTACTTTTGAACTTCTACAAGCTCATTAATGGCCAGAGTATATTACGCAAAGATTAGGCTCAACCTACACCTAGCAGTGCCTCTGGAAGGTAATGCGCAAAGGGTGCACAAAGGTTGAATAAACACATGAATAGTGTCTGCAGGTGCACCATGTGTTTAGGCTCCAATTTGAAGGAGCCTAAAGTGCCGAGTCTTGGGGGTGTTTCCACCTCACTTGTTGTTTGCACATTTGTGTGTAATTATGCCAGCCGCCGTGGTCTTTTTTTTCCCAAACCATTTTCTTTTTCACTGTTGATGTGCAGCCGCCCAGAGTGAACTTATCTGCTTTGTGACCATGCTTGATTTGCTTTTTTACAACGCAGGTAATCATTGCTGTTGAGAAGGCGACAAAGCAGCAGGCTGCCTCAGCATTGTGGTTCAGATTCAGAGCAGGGCGAATCACTGCATCGATGGTGCATGCTGTCTGCCGGACAAGTTTGACTCGTCCATCCGTCTCCATTGTGAAGCGGATTTGTTACCCGGAGGAGAGCAGCTTTTTTTCTCCTTCCACGGACTGGGGACGCCGCAAGAAGGATGTCGCCAGACAAGCATATGTGGCTCAAATCTCAAAGCATCACAGTTCTTTTAAGTGTGAGGCTGCTGGTGTGCACATTTCCACAGAATACCCTTACATAGCGGCGAGCCCTGATGGCCTCATTTCATGTGATTGTTGTGGTAAGGGGCTGCTTGAAATTAAGTGCCCTTATTCAGCAGGCTCAGTACAGAATGTTTTGAACAAGAAAGATGGATGTTTAGAATGCCCAAACAGTGGTGCAGTTAATCTGAAAAGGTCACATGCTTACTTTTGCCAGGTGCAAGTGCAGATGCTGGCATGCCAACGCACCTTTTGCGATTTCATGGTGTGGACCCCACAAGACTGGCACGTAGAGCGCATTCTTTTTGACTATACGTATTGCATGGAGGTAGTGCAAACATGCAAGAACTTTTTTGAAAAAGTTCTGCTCCCAGAGCTGATGTTCAAACATTGGACTGCACTTCCTGTCCAATCAACAGCCAGTGATGTAGATGAGGAGGAGGAGGGTGATGGGGGTGTTGCGCAATACTGCTACTGTGGCGGTGAAGAATATGGAGACATGGTTGAGTGCAGTGGCAAAGATTGCATAGGCAAATGGTTCCATTTTTCAGGTGTGAAACTAAAACGGGCACCAAAAGCTGAGGTGTGGCACTGCAGAGACTGCAAGCCCCGGAAAACAAAATAACTGCTGCTACAGGTAACTACGCTTAGTTTAATATTTTTAGGAATTGCAGCGTTATCAGTATACAATTGTGCAACTACTGTGGAATAGTTTTGCGGTGCTCATTGTTATAATTTTACTGAAGCTTTTTTTTTTCCTTCAGGAGGACATACTTGTTATAGACGGTGTGCTGTAACAGGTGCAGGTGTACTGCTGCACGTTTGGAAGGGCACTTTGATGCATGTTCTTTGTTGACATTTTAGCACGAGGATGGTGTGAACTTGCTGTTTGTGAAGTGAATTGCCCTTTTGGGAGCAGTTTTGTATTTAAAGCAGGAATTTGCCCTCATTGAGTAAATAAAAGGCAGCAACTGTCAACACCAGAGTTGCCACTGGAAGGAAGTCTTGTATTGAGCGCTGTGCCCTGAACCAGTCAGGTGTTCTAGTTCCTTCTCTTGGCACTCGTTTTCATAAATGTGTGTAGCAGGGTTCAGGTTGTTTCTAATATTTATAGATTTCTTGTTTTGCACATATTGAAGCAACTTATTCAGTGCCAGTCCTATTGCATGCGTAAAAAGTGTATCTTCAGTTAAAGCTACACAAAAAGGTGTGAGAGGAGGAAATGTTTATTACAATAGTAAATTTCAATCACAAGAAAGCAACAGAGCAAAAACATATGTACAAGTTTCAATAGGGAAGCATGTGACACCTAGAGAATGGTGACACCTAAAAAGGCTGCTGTGCCCCTCAGTGCACGAAAACAAAAGGTGACATCAATGTTCGTAGTCATTAACAAAATGCTCTCTCGTTTACCCTGTTCGCATGGCTCACATGATGCCAAGGCATAAAGGAATTACATGATACCAGCAACTACAAAAAACAGACTGGCAGCTCATAACCAAAGTTTGTCTTCCGCTATCCTGGGTGTTTGCCGACAGGTCATGGGGAAAACTGCAGGCACGTATGATTGTAGGGTTTAAAGCGCCGATGCAACGCAGGCAATGAGGTGCGCCGTAGCGGAGGGCTCCGGATTAATTTTGACCATTTGGGGATCTTTAAGGTGCGCCGAAACCTCGTACACGAGCTTTTTTGCTTTTCGCCTCCATCTGAACAGTGGCTGGGAATCGAACCCGCGTCCTCGCGCTCAAGGCCTTAGCCACTGTGCCACCGCGGCGGGTAGGCACGCATGACTGAGATCTTGGATCTGTACACGATTTGCCACCAAAGAAAGAGCACTGCATATTCTTAGCCTTTGCCAGCTACCGCTCCATTCCAGAGGCACAAAGTAAAACATACACACAAAACCGTCTCCCGTACGCGGACATA
The DNA here is from genome assembly GCF_048455015.1 of Haemaphysalis longicornis. Classification (NCBI taxonomy): domain Eukaryota; kingdom Metazoa; phylum Arthropoda; class Arachnida; order Ixodida; family Ixodidae; genus Haemaphysalis; species Haemaphysalis longicornis. The sequence goes on from NW_027526336.1 coordinate 3,709,448, forward strand.
CGACGAAATGTAAACAAGCACTCCTTAGCGCGCTGCACACTGCATATCCGTCTTGTTCACTGGTTATGAAGGGACAAACATGGCAAAAATTGCAATAACTTCCTTTCTAGAGGAGAATTAAAGTGTTTGCACAGTTCACAACATAACACTTCTTGCACACACCCCGAAGTCATTGTCGCAGCATACCTACACCAGCATTGTCTGCTTTGCTGCCTGCGTTGTAGTTTGAGAAGCACCCACAAGTCAGTGCTGCAGTCTTATTGCACAGTCCCTATAAATAAAGACTAGATATTCATCCCTCGATTTCTAGGACAGTCTGCCCTCAATGGCACCATTATTCAAAGGGCACAACGGACTTGCTCAAATTTGTTAATGCAGAGCACACAGCCACTGTTTTGTCCAGCTGCGGGATCTCGTTCCCATTTCGCACCACAAGCATATCTGTGGGAATGGTGCTGGAAAGGATTGCGTACTTCTGGCGCAGCACACCAATCACACGCTCAACATGAATGCGGACATTCGCCAGCTTGCGCGTCCTCTCTACCTCCCAGGCAGATAGCTGAGGCTTACCTCTGGTGAACGCTGGCACTTCTAGTTTTGCACAATGCTAGCCTACTGCATCGCCAATGGTAAAGCCTCGGTCAGCTAGCACGCTATCCCCTGGTAACAGGTTGTCCAGTATTCCGCAAGATTCTGTCACCTTCCTGTCAATTGTCCTGCCTCCCCAGCCTTCAGAGATGAAAGTTATGACTCCCTGGGGGGTTATACCTATTAAAAACTTCACAGTATTGTGGTTCTTGTAACGGGACCATGTCTGTGCTCTTGGAAGTGTGGAGGATGGCCTATTGATGAACACTTCAAAGCAGTCAATGATAACTGCTACCCTTGTTCCGAATGCCTGTCGGAAGCACATCGGCATGGTGCGTTGCAGGGGTTCCCGTTCCGGCCACTTCACAAGTTTGTTTAGGCGCACGTGCATTACGGAGAGCCATCGTTCCACAACCCTCGTTGCTGTTGCTTGGCTGACCTGCAGAAAGAAAGAACTGTATGAATAATGACATTCACATTTCTTGTCTTTAGGTAACAACTGCACCCAACGAAGCTTTGTTTTTAAATTCCTGCTATGCGTGTACACCACTTACATTGAACCGATAAGCCAGGTCTTGCAGTGGTACACCAAGCCGGAGCCTCATGAGCGTCAGGAGCATTTCTTGAAACCTTGTGAGCACATTCCTTGGTCCGGATGGAATACTTTTCTCAAGCAGGTTGAAAAGTGCGAGTAACATGGCAAAACTTGGGAGCCCCGTGTAAAATTTCACCCGATTACGGTCCTGTTCAAACATGGCTTGCGTGATCTCGAGCCTTTGTAGTTTCTCCTTTGCTTCCTGCAACTGTGTTCTGAGGGCAGCGTTGTCTTTTTTCAGGCACTCAACAATGCTTGAACTCTCCTCTGTTTGGGTAGTGCTATCCTGTAATGCTGGAACATGAACATAAGTAAAGGAGCAAATTTTAAGACCTTCATATTTTGCATTGTACTTAAACTTAGCGCACTGCATGAAATTTTGTGTAAAATGGTAGACTTACAAGGGGCAGCGTTGACAGCAGCATCAATGTGGCAAACCGAAGATTGATCAGCAGCAGCACTTTTTCTGGAATCTGGGATGTTGAATTTTCCAGGATAAAGAATTTGCCCAACCTATCTAATATACATGTACGTGCAGTGTTACACTTACATGGTTCTGTGTTACCAGCATCCACCACGTGGGGAACAGGCCCATCCAAAGGGTCCGTGGACTCCGTTGCATTTTGAACTTCTAGAAGTGTTGGGGTCAACAGTTGCACCATTACTAATCATGAGAGCACCTGGGCCTTCCATGAGCATTAGCTATTCATTCTTTTGCGACTACATGGAAAAGCATCCAAACACCAGTGCAAAATACATGAACAGTAGCACCTATGTATTTCAAAATTTGTGCAACTATGAGTTTCTTAGGTAGAAAACAAAACAATGTTAACCTGAATCGCTGTTTGTGAAACCAGCGTTTGTTCCAATGCTTGAAGGCTCGGAAGCCTGACCTTCGGCATCATGTTGGGGTGTTGCAGCTCGGACGAAGCCCCCTGTAATAAAAGGCCATGTAATGAAAAACAGCATTGCACCTGTGGAATGTAACAAAAAATATGAAATTTACCTGTGTCACTACCATCAGCACATCTTCCCCTACTGGTAACTGGGGTATTCATATCGAGAGGTTGCAGCACTGAACTAGGGCTTGCAGGTTCATGGTGCTTCTTTGCGTCAGCTCTCGCAGAGCGCCGTTTGTGCCTGAAACAAGTGTAAGAACCTTTATCACCTTGCACCATATGCAAGGGCAATTAGAATACTTGTGGCACAACGGAATTTCATTAAGCATGGTAGATTCTGATTGCAACTGGGTGATGGGCTAACAACTAGTTTCTCTAAAGACATTTGCTGGGAGTAAGGGACGTGAAATGTCGATTAAAGGGACACTGAAGTGAATTTGTCAAGCTCCCGTTTTTGCTTGCACTGCGTAGACTGGCTCAAATTAGCACACTTTTCATCGTTTATCCGGTTGACAAATCGGTAATTATTTTACAAAGCGCGAAAGAAGAAAAACTACCATGCGCGGTTTGCGGCGGCCGCACCAACTAAGGCTGTGACGTTGAGAGGAGGGGCGCCGTGATTGGACGATGCCCAAGGTTAGCAATCACACAAGTTTCAGTTTCGGTTTCGGTTCTGTAAAACATAACCAATGGCTTTGTTGGATGGGCATTCTCAATATCTCAGTAATCATCGTACCGCGCTTCTGCCATGTTGTCGGCTGTAAAATGCACAAGATAAGCCTCCCAGGACGGCTTGTAGTCGCAGCATTCACTAGCCGAGACCTACGCAGTGCATGAACGCCCTCCGCGTACCCGCAGACGCCCAAATGTCATGCGCTTTTCCCCCATATTTGGAGCTTGCCTCCCTCATGCCTGTATCGTAAAAAGCGTGTTCGCACCAGGCCAAGGGTCTGTTCATTCTGGCTTGTGCCCACTGCCTGCAAGCAGTCGGTGCTTATGGCAACAGCACGCCAACGAGAACTCGCTAGCGCGCCAGTGCCAGCCTGCGCGCGTTTTGTGAACTAGTTCGTGTAGCCATGAACGTTGCGGCCCCAAAAAAGGTGAACTCAATATAGAAAACATCGGCGGAAAACAAAAAAGTTAACTTACAAAAAAAAAAAAAAAAAGCACGTACCCGCGGGGATTCGAACTCGTGACTCGCAAAACATTTGCAATGAATTCATAGCGCCTCAGACTGCTAGGCTACGGAGCGGAACGCGAAGGGCGTGCTAATATAGGGTATATATTGTACAACCGGTTTACACTTTTATTTAGTTTTGGCATTTCAAGCCGCTTAGGTGACTATTTGTTGTACTGCGATCGTGCAGTAAGCGTCGCCCGAGTTTCCACAGTAGCTCACGTCTAGCAATTGCATTTCGTAGACGGAAAAGCGTTCGCAGATGCGTAGGCGTGCTGCTGACCGCTGTGCTTGTTCGCCCAGCGCAAAAAAGTGCTTCCCGCGCCCTAGTTTTACGCTGTACGGTAAAAATATCAGTTGATTTTATTTGCTTAGTACCTATATTGACTTCGCTGACTCTTCTCCCGCCTTCAAGAGGCCTTATATTTTCCTACTGGCGTACCAGTCAGCGAAGCGTCGCATGTGCAGCGCTTGTGTGAAGCGACCTTGACTTGGAGCTAGATACAGTGTACAAACAAACCAAGTAAAGAAAGGCACATTCTTCCATTCACAAACGTGTCCTGGCTTCGTTTCAACTAAGCGAACGAATTGCGACCAAGCAATTTTTTTTTAACCTCCTTGATTGCGACGACCCGCCGGCGGCCGGCGGACGAAACGCTGGGCCGACTGACTCTGTCGGCCGGGGAGCCGTGCAGTAGCGCAGCCGTGGCGCAGCCAATTGCCAGCTCATCCCCTCCTGACGTCACACGAAAACGCCACAGAAAATGGGCGAGCGTAAAGAGAGGAGAACAGCGTTTTCGAATTAGTTTTTCTACTAAATAAAATCGCGTAAACGCGCCTAGAGTGGTCGAAACATGGCCTGGGGACTCCGGACTACAATTTGCGCTAGTAATCCCGCAATGTTTACATATCACTTCAGTGTCCCTTTAAAGGTGCTAAACTATGCTAGCTTCATATATGAAGCTTGGAAGCGCTTCACACAACTTTCTATGGTGGCTTAATTTACAGCGGCAGGGCGAAAACAACTTCCTGCGTTGGCACAAGGAACAAAAAAAAAGGAAGACCTCAACAAGGTGACAATTACCAGGAATGGTGGTGACATTTTCCCAAGGCAGCATTCAGAAAAATGCCCCCACTGAATTAAGACACACCAACTTTCTGTAGTCATGGCTGCTGTTGCATGTCAGCCAATGAAAACAAAAATTTGAAGATTTACGAGATGTACTATCGCTGTACCTTATCTACTGCACTGATCTCACAACCATTAAGCAAACAACGATACTATGCGTCAAGGCTTGCGCTCCAAAAAGTATGGATAACATCTCACCTTTCATTCGAAGCAGCCTTTATGTTGTGGCCTAGGTTAAGGCTTGGAGCCCAGTCTGGGTTTGTGTCGTCCATGAGGTAGCATGGTTTCCCTGAAAAATTCAAATAAACAAAGAAAAGTTGACGGCGATAGTAGAAGGAAAAAGCAACTACGACGCCCAGCCATTTCATTCTCTAACCGCCGAGCCGTACAATTCATTCGAAAACACCAAAACGTTCGCTCGTGAAACCTTGTTACGAAAACATGCATGCTGCCGTAGCTTTGCACTTTGCTTACGAAAAGCGAGGTTGATAAAGCAAAGATCACGGCCAAGGACAACACTGCCGGATCACACAAAGAAAAAACAAAAGCGCACATACGCATAGGTTCGCACATTCAGGTGCATTTTTTGTTAGACAAGCCGGAATCCGACCTAGACAGAAAATTGCAAGCTCGACGAAGTGAGCCCGCTTCACACGCCAACCAGCGCACCGACGCCCACAAAACCGCGCACAGTGATGTAAAGCTCGAAATTTGCTTACCAGAAACGAAATGTGCGCTGCACACCTTGTAATGCGTGGCTTCTTTGTTGATGTCCCCACGGTTGATCCGGCGAAACCACTCGGCGCGACGCTTTGTTGACATTTCTTGCGTCTTGCTGCATTGCCAGCGGATCACGGTAGGCACCGCAAAGAAGCGCACCTTCTGAGCATTTTCACACCCGCCTGCAGTATTCGTTGACGAGTTGTAGCAGCCGTACACAGCGCAGTGTACCATGATTAAACCGCTACGCACACGGTGCGGGTAATGCTGCAGCGAACTGCCACTACCGCCACAGTTATGGCGGATCGCCAAATCGCCTTTCCCATAAGGCCTTGCGGCATCGCGGCTGAGCCGCTTGTGAATAGACTCTATAGCGGTGTTGGTTTGTTCCCGCGTTTCTTTCCGTTTCCCGAACCTAGATGGCGCCACCATACCGTGGCAAGCGTTTGGTTTGTTTTTGCCCGTATTTAAACGTGGCTTATTTTTGTTCTGGGAGAAAATATTCGTTCCCTGAAACAGTGCTCGCTCGACAAAGGTGGTCACGTAAGACACCGTTGCTTGCGTCAATCGGCCAGTGTCGTCTGAGACAACCCCAAGCCCCGTAGTGCTGTGCAGCTAAATCAAGCATGCTGTGCGCAGTACGAACAGCAGTACGCATTAGTACTTCTATGTTTACATGTGCTTTCGTAACTTCCACTGTTTGTCCCATCATTCTTATTCCTTTGTAAAGAATGTGCCCTAAATTTACGCGCAAATAGCTCGTTCGGCTAGTTTGTAAGCTCTACCTAATTTGCGTCTGCTTCTGCCGGCCTCCGCCAATCGCAGAGCTGAGCTCATGTGACATCATAGGTTCAGTTGCGGGAAATGAGCTGGTGGGTCGCATGGCCATTTCCTTTTTTCATAATTATGTAGCTTATTTGACCGAAGTTAACGTTAAAAGTGGTGTCAGTATGATTCTAACGAGGCAATCTTTTGAATGAACCAAACTTGTGTTTTCTCTTCATGGCTCCTGTTACAGAAGAACGACGCAATCGAGACCCTTAGCGGGGACGATAAGTTTAATGACAGGGGAAATCTACATGATGATGCTGACGACTGGCGCATAGCCAGCGGGAGATTTAACATCCTCCCGCGCGCGCAACGTTCGTGTCCGCACAAACGCTGTACCGCACATGAAACTTGCTGGCTAGTTGCTGGCTTCTCCAGGTGGAACTGTTACTGCATCCGAACTAAAAATCGTCGTGGTTCTCTGACGTTTCTTTTCGAACGATGCGCGAACTGAGTCCCGCCGTCCATTAAAAAGCTGGAGTGGATCCTCGGGCTCCTTGCAGAGACACGCGCTGTTGCTCCGGTCCTGAGATATTTTGGACTTCTCCATGCTGAGTCGTCCATCTAGACTTGCCAGTTTTCGTTCAGTCTTCTTTTATGTCTCCTTTTGCTTCTCAACTTCCAGCGAACTCCTAGAAAGTCTTGATAGTCGGGGTGTCTCGGACCTGCCGGGAACGCATGCTTGTTTTGGATGCGCAGACTGGCGCGATCATAACGTTGCCCAACTGTCGCCGAATTCTTCGTCGGCTAAAAACGGCCGATCATACCTCTCCCTCCGTAAGCAAGAAAATTGCTGCGAGGATGAGCAAGAAGTCCACAATCTTAAATGTTTGGGTTTTGTTTCGCAACTTGAATCCGTGTAAAGCTGTCATGTCGTGCTGTCCCCTCTCGCGTTTCCAACGGTGCATCCGCCATCGTACAACTTTCGGCAGAGCCTGGCGTCGCCAAGCCGAAGCGGACGACGCCAAAACTATGCGTCCAGCCCGCTGAAACGTTTCGGATCCAGTAGGTCGTCTGTAGAAAGTGAAGTGGGAGGGGTGTCGGGAAATTATCAAATTTTCGCTGTTTCGGTAGCCTCTGAGCGGCGAGTATAGCGGTGTTCCCCAATAGTTGCGCCTGCCTCGGATTCGCTTTTCGGTAGTTTGTGATTCCGCCGAATTTGTTTGCGTGCTTGGTGTCAGGTGCACATACGGCTTTTCCATTTCTTCACACGGAGCCGAAGCGATGAGCGAGGGTGATTTTACTTCTAGACCTCCAGGCGGATGGAATGGCTCAGACTCCTGGATGGGTGCGACCTTGCCCGCCGCTGCAACGTTTGTTGGTAGTCGAGCTACTAGAAGTTCCCGTAAGGATCTGCCCTTCACGGAGTCAGGAACGAAGATGTACTCAAACACAAATGGAGGAGGCTCTATATTTTCTTTCCCGAACTTTACCTCATGTTCTTTGTCTTCCATTTGCACAGGAGCAGCCGAGACATCTTTGTCTGTGGCTAGCGTAGCCTCGCGTTCTTCACAAATGCCTCTCGTTGGGACGCTGGACGCTATCTCGGTTCTGGGTCGCACCTGGATGTGTTCAGCCCAATATTCTGCTTTTTGATAAGAAGAATGCTGCGCTGCTACGACGGTTTGTTCGTGTACAAAGACTTCGGGGACGTTACCAGACGAATTATTTTTTACCGTCTTATCTTGTTCTGTTTGAGGTAGGTAGCCCTTATCTGCGTCGCACGTTACGTTGTGTGGAACGGGTTCTTCTTCCGTCGTCATTGAGCAGTAGTTCTCGAGAGAATCTTCTGGCCTCACGCTAGCCTGAGTCGAGGTTGCGGACGTCATGGTGAGCGCAAAGCGATCGCATCTGCTTTTGTTTCGTTGGCTCCTCACCAGGGACGTGAACGTGAAAGCATCTGTCTGCTGGGCCGGCAAGTAGAGCTCCAAACGGTTCGCCGTGCTCACGTTGGCAAAATTGGTACGGTTCGAGTGACCGTCGGCCGTCGTCTCCACATGGACCCCAATCCACATGGACCCACGTGGCTCACCATCAAAAGCACAAACTTGCCGCTTCGGCAAGACAACTGCCGAGGTCGATGTGCGTGAGCCGCGTTGAGAAGGGTCATCTGGATGGGCGAAAGTGACGTCAGTTTTATGTCTCGGGCCGACAGCCTTCGAGGACTTCAAGGCAGAGCGCAACTATTGGGGAACACCGCTATACTCGCCGCTCAGAGGCTACCGAAACAGCGAAAATTTGATAATTTCCCGACACCCCTCCCACTTCACTTTCTACAGACGACCTACTGGATCCGAAACGTTTCAGCGGGCTGGAAGCATTGTTGTGGCGTCGTCCGCTTCGGCTTGGCGACGCCAGGCTCCAGAAAATGTTACAGAAGAACGACGCAATCGAGACCGGGGCCATGGCTGCCCTTAGCGGGGACGATAAGTTTAATGACAGGGGAAATCTACATGATGATGCTGACGACTGGCGCATAGCCAGCGGGAGATTTAACAGCTCCTTTAAGTGCACCTCTCCCCCCTTGCCGGTCGATTCCTCCTCCATCTCTGCTTCTTTCAAAGCAGCTGGAAACACTGGGAATAGCCATGTGACATCGCGACGCTCGACTTCCGTTCTCCGCTAGCTACATTCCTGCGCCTAGACACGCGTCAATCGCTGCAGACCCGCCTTTGCCTCGGGATCGCGCAGGAAGGAGGAAGAGCAGCCGGAAGCCAATGGCAGTGACGTTGCCGGCGACCGACGATCGGCCGAATCAAGGGGGCGCCTCGCCATTGCGTCAGCCGCGGTCGGCTCGCTGCGGCGGCGCGCTCATCGGCTGAGAAAGACGATCTTCAAAAATTGTTTACGAATTATCCGTACAACGTATGGAGCTCACACTTGGCTCAAAAATCCCCCGTCATGTGTTCTACCACCTTAATGCATTTGATTGCCGCCTTCACAAAGCTTCTCTGGGTCCCTTTAAGGCACGCGTAAATGAAGCAGAAACTAAATCAAAATACTTGACATCAGGGATCGTGAACTCTCCATTCAGGAATTTATTTCACAGTGAAAAAATGCGCTATTTGCTGCTTCTGCTTTCCCAAGAAGTGTTTCAGTACACGGAAGTCCAAAGAATCGAGGTAATTTATCCGTGTATTCGCAAGCGTAACTTAAGTATCAATTCTGCCTTTTGGCATTCTTCGCTCCCTTAACCAGTTTCAAGGAGCAAACGTATGCTGAAAGGGCGCCTTTTCGTGAACTTGATGCTATTTAATTGCTGCACTCAAACTTTTTGAGAAGGTGCTAGCTGGGATACTGTACCGGACAACAACGTTGATCCTACTTGCCGGCGGAGACGGCACCTGAAATTGCGAGGTTGTCTTGAAAAGACAAAGCTTCTCGTTTTCTAGTTGCAGAACTCATCACCTCAGAAAGCAGTGGAGACGTGCGACTATACACACCGACAGCTGGGCCTAGCACCTAACCGACACCGCACTCACATTGGAAACGCACGGTAGTTTGCAGTGCGGGCACTGTTCTCTAAATTAGTGCATATCTCCAGCCAATTTTTCAGAAAAAGTGCAAAAAACAATGGCTCGTCAGCGTAGCAAATTCGTTACATCAAGGTGTAACTGTTGCCATGCCTTCGTTATATAAAGATCAGGTCGAAAACGCATCGTTTTCAATGGGGTTGGCAATGGGGATTTGAAAAACGTCGTTAAATCCAGGAATTCGTCACATGGAAGTTCGTTACATCCGGGTTCAAATGTAATTGAAATGACTCCTTTTTTCCCATTTTGTGCCTTGCAGGCATTGTGCTAACTCAAAGCCAGAATTCTTCACACAGGCCAGGGCAAGACGATTAGGAAGTATTCGTTCCTGATAATCAGCCGAAGGGCAATATTTAGCCTCGAATTACGCGAACTTCGTTTAACACCTTAAGCTGCGTTTGTTGTTGAAAAGTTGCATACTGATATTTTTCCCATCCTCGTGTGCGGCC